>NC_083232.1:105684576-105757631 GCF_032191835.1 Heteronotia binoei | reverse complement strand
TCTCTCAAACACTGGCAGCAGGAGAGAAGGAAGGAGGGGCAGCCCAGCTCCTCTCTGCACAACACAGAGATGGGGCGGGACTAGCTTTGACTTTTCTATAACCTGGTAGTGAGGCTTCCGTGGCCCGGTACTGGGTTACGACCGTGCAAATGGGAAACAGTGCCTCCGTTTGAAACTACACTGCCTCCTATTCCAGTACTTAGCATCAGGGACCGGGATGCCCTGACCTGGCTGGTTCTGGCTTGTCTGATGCTGTCTGATCTTAGAAGCTCAGCAGGTTCTGGCTTGTCTGATGTTGTCTGATCTTAGAAGCTCAGCAGAGCTGCCCTGCTTAGTCCCTTGGATGGGAGACCACCAAAGAAGGCCAGGGTCACTACACTACAGAGGATGGCGATGGGAAAACACCTCTGTTCATCTCGTGCCTCACGTACCCTATGAGGTCGCCATCAGCCAGCTGCCCCTTGATGGCACTGCACACCGAACATTTGGGACACAACATTGTTGCTTCTGAGAGAATGCAACAGAAGGAAAGGGGGTGTGATGGGCAGGGGGGGTGGCAGTGAACAGGGCAGGATTGGGGCATGCAGATACAGTCCCCACTTGCTTCCCTACCCTTCACTGCTGCTTCTGCAGTGGCAGCGCTTTTTCCTGCCCACATGTGGAAGCAGCCTCAGCCGGTAATATCTCACCCACAAGAGACTTCCTCATCCATTAAAAAAGGATTAATTTCTTCTCGAGGAAATTCTATCAGATTATTCTGAGATGTCGTCTGTGTTCAGAGGTCCAGCTTTTCCATGCACCTGTGTGTATATTACATATATGGATGTGTGTGTGTTGTGTGTGCGCGCACATTTAATCTTTTACAGCTGACTGCAATACAGTGCGAGAAGGACTGAAACCCACATTATCCATCCAGTGGCTTCTTGCGAGAAAGGTGTTAAATCTCAGCCTCTCTATAAAAGTGAAATATTTTCTAGTCATTATTGTCTCTACTTTCACTCTGCTGGAACAGACTTTTCTGTGCTTTGTTCTGCCCAGGGCTTTTTTGTAGGAAAAAGCCCAGCAGGAACTTGTTTGCCTATGGGCCACACCCTCTGATTAGGCCACACCCTCTGATGTGGCCAGCTGGAACTGTGTTCCTGTGCATTCCTGCTCAAAAAAAGCCCTGGATCTGCCCATTCTGGAGCGAGAGTGATTTTCTTAAAAAGAAAACAACTTGTCACAACTTGCTCCTGGCTCCACCCCCAATGTCTCCTGGCTCCACCCCAAAGTCCCCAGCTATTTCTGAATTGGACTTGGCAACCCTCTTTGCAGCTGCCTTTTTGGAAGCAGCATTGGGTAGAAAGGGGGTTTGCCGCTTTGGACTCGGAGACGGGATGCGGCTTTCAAGACGAACGGGGACGTCTGGGTCTCTGCCTGCTTCCCAGCAGCTCAGTTGGTCTCTTTTTTAAAAATAGCAACGTATTCCCCCGAACACCATAAATCGCCACCCTGCTCTTCTCAGCAAGGAAGCTGTCCCGTAAAAAGCTACCCCTGGAATTTTATTGCATAGGGAAATACAGGACTTGGCAATGAAATAATGGCATTTGTTTAAAGGCCCCTTAAAATACTCACTGGTATATTCGCTTCTGGTCCTCCTGTAGCCTTCTGTTTAAAAAATGGCATCTAGCTGATGGCTGAATTCCTCACACTAGGCATGGATGAACTTTAAATCAGGGGTGGCCAAACTGTGGCTCGGGAAGCCACATGTGGCTCTTTCAGACATATCGTGTGGCTCTCGAAGCCCCCACCGCCCACCAACCAGCTTGGTGAAGGCATTCTCTCTTAAAATCACTTCTCCAAGCCAAGCCAGCTGGAGAATTCATTAAAGTTGCTTCCTTTCTCCTCTCCCCTCCCCATGCCTTTCTTCTGCCTTGTGGCTCTCAAACATCTGACATTTGTGTCTTGCAGCTCTCAAACATCTGGTGTTTATTCTATGTGGCTCTTACATTGAGCAAGTTTGGCCACTCTGCCTTAAGTGATCTCAGAGCTCCCTTCTCTGTTCGATTAGAGAGCAG
Source organism: Heteronotia binoei (assembly GCF_032191835.1). Lineage (NCBI taxonomy): Eukaryota > Metazoa > Chordata > Lepidosauria > Squamata > Gekkonidae > Heteronotia > Heteronotia binoei. The sequence goes on along the minus strand of NC_083232.1, from coordinate 105,755,574 downwards.
CTAGCTTCAACTTTTGCTGGATTTCTGGAGCTACAGAAAGCAGCATGCATTTATTTTATTTTTATATTTGATCAGTTAAAAGGTAAGCAATGAGACACCTCAGAATCATTTATGAAGTGTTTATTTATACTCCATCTTTCTCACTTGGACTTGGGGCAGATTAGCTATAGCAAATCTAAAGTTACAAAGGGTTGAGACATCCAGTGAGCAATGCAGAATTGCAGAAACAGGGCTTTTTTGAGCAGGAACACAAAGGAAGACAACAACTGACAACCTCAGAGCGGCTTACAATCTGCTATATCTTCCCTCCCCACAACAGACACCCCTGTGAGGTGGGTGGGGCTGAGAGGGCTCTCACAGCAGCTGCCCTTTCAAGGACAACCTCTGCCAGAGTTATGGCTGACCCAAGGCCATTCCAGCAGGTGCAAGTGGAGGAGTGGGGAATCAAACCCAGTTCTCCCAGATAAGAGTCCGCACACTTAACCGCTGCACCAAACTGGCTCTCATGATGGCTTGGCACCAGGGGCTGTGGCCTAATATGCAAGTGAGTCTCTGCTGGACTTTTCTACAAAAAAAGCCCTGTGTGAAACAATGGTGATATCTGGGGTGTAACTTAATATGAAAATGCGTTCCTGCTGGGCTTTTTCTACCAAAAAAAAGCCCTGTGCAGAAACAACAGAAGTCTAAAAACAGAACTGAAACAAAGGATAAGTATTAACATGACACATTAAGGCAGTGATCACATACGCACACTAGATAATGCACTTTTAATCCACTTTCCCACTGGATTTTACTGTGTGAATTGGCAAAATCCAGGTGGAAAGTGGATTGAAAGTGCATTATATATGTAGTGTGTGTGATCAGAGCCTAAATGATGCAAAACTTCCATGGCAAGAGCCTAGTTTCCACAAGCTATACATAGCATTGTAGGCCACCGTCCCAAATAGTTCTCTAAGTGAGTTTGTGAACAATTTAGTCCACCTCAAGTCTGTTGTCTGCATAGAAAAAAATCTTGAATAATTTCGTTTTGCATAATTTCATCTGATCACTGGGCAGCAATACTTATCGGTCACGTCTCCCGCTGGTTGCCATCAACGACCACTCAACCCTGTCTTCCGAAACTCGACCTGACATTTATGTGCCATCTGGATTTAACATGAACGACTCCCTTTTTTTTTTACACATTTCCCAGTGCCTCTGAGGCAAAGAAACAAATACAGATGTCTGGCAGGGGGATCGCGCAGAGCTCTTCATTCATGATCAAATAGTCACAGACAATGTGTATTTAAAGAGACTAAAGAAAGAAAGGGAAAGATTCCAGAACCAGGCAAGGAAGCTCTGAATCATCTTTGTTAGAAGTGAGTTACTGGGGCAAATGTTTCAAGCCACCCTTAGCCAAGATCTTCCTAGGATGAAGCAATCAATGACTACATGTGGAGGGATATTTGGAAAGCAAAAGCTGCTAGAGAATTTGACAAGGCTTCTTTAAACATTGCTTTGAAGAAGCAGGAACCATACCCATGACCTACGGTTGCTAGCTCTGGGGTTGGGAACATAAGAACATAAGAGAAGCCATGTTGGATCGAGCCAGTGGCCCATCCAGTCCAACACAGTGGCCAAAAAAACCCTCAGGTGCCATTGGGAGGTCCATCATTGGAGAATGCATTTAAAGTTTAAAGTTGCTTCTTTCTACCTCTACTTCTCCCTCCCTCCCTCCCTCCCTTCCTTCCTTCCTTCCTTCCTTCCTTCCTTCCTTCCTTTCCTTCCTTCCTTCCTTCCTTCCTCCCTCCCTCCTCCCTCCCTCCCTCCTTCCTTCCTTCCTTCCTTCCTTTCTTTCTTTCTTTCTTTCTTTCTTTCTTTCTTTCTTCTTTCTTTCTTTCTTTCTTTCTTTCTTTCTTTCTTCCTTTCTTCCTTTCTTCCTTTCTTCCTTCCTTCCTTCCTTCCATAGAAGCCCTCCCACTGTGGCCCCTCCCAAGAACCAAGAATACACAGCATCACTGCCCCAGACAGAGAGTTCCAACAATACGCTGTGGGTAATAGCCACTGATGGACCTCTGCTCCATATGTTTATCCAATCCCCTCTGAAGCTGTCTATGCTTATAGCCGCCGCCACCTCCTGTGGCAGTGAATTCCATGTGTCAATCACCCTTTGGGTGAAGAAGTACTTCCTTTTATTAATTCTAACCTGACAGCTCAGCAATACCTGGTTATTTGGGGGTGGGGTGGAACTTGGGGAAGATGAGGTTTGGAGCAAGGACCTCAGCAGGGTGTAATACCATAGAATCCATCCTTCAAAGCAGCCATTTTCTCCAGGAGGGCTGATCTTAGTTATCTAGAGATCAATCATAATAGCAGGTCTCCAGGTGCCACCTGGATGTTGGCAACCCTACCATGACAACTTACAAGCACTCATCTAAATGTTATCCTTTCAAGGATGAGGAATGCTTTTTTCATCACCTCCTGAATTTGCAGCAAAGGTGAACCATATGTGTCTGTTCTCTCTAGCTAGTATTGCTAACTGTGGCCACTGAATGGACGGCGTTTCTACGGGCTAATTTTCTACACCTACCACTGTGGGTTTTCTGAGGGTAACTCTTTCCTTTTCTTTCCTTTTGAAATTTCCCACATAGAAAATTGTCACTATATTGCCAAGCCACAAGTTCAAGAGGCAACTCTCTAAATGAGATTTCGGGATCCCAGCCTCCAGGTTGGGATCTGGAGATTCCCCTGGAATTGCGACCCGCTTCAAACTTCAGGGATCAGTTCTCTGGGATAAAAGAGTCCAGACTGGAGGCTGCCATCACCACAAAAACTGTGTTAATTGATTGAAACCCGACAGCCAACTAACAGACCAGGCTACAGCTGGGCCTCAGTCACTCTGACTCCTCCTCCAATTCTAGTCACAAGACTCTCCTTTCTAGGGAGCCTCTGGAACTTGTCCTTAAACTGATAGTAATAGAAGACCACAGGAAGGTGCTTGGTTACCGTTTGGGGTTTTTTGCTAATTCTTTATTTTCATTAGGAAATATTTTCATTTTCTTTTTTGCTATTTGTTTTAATTGGAAACACATCTCTGACTGTCATTTTCCCCTCCATGCCATGAAATTCTTGAGGATGGTACCCTCACCCAGGAGATCCTTATCTACCAGAAAAGCAGAGAGCTAGGAAATGCATACCCATGTTATAGACTATTCACAGTACCATCCATCCGTTGCTTCCCAGGCCTTTTCCTTTCCTGTCTTCCTCCTTTCCCTCTGTTCCGTCAAAACATAAATTTGAATTACCTTGACACCAGGGCCTTTTTTGAAGAAAAAGCCCAGCAGGAACTCATTTGCATATTAGGCCACACCCTGTGAGAGCAAGCCAGACGGAACTGTGTTCTTGCTCAAAAAAAGTCCTGCTTGACACAATGATTTTTCTTCTATAAGCTATCATGTAAACAGACAGTAGGATGTAATGGTAAAGTCCTAGACAGTTGCACCTTTCTTAGCCGTTGATTTAAAAGAAGTTAGAAAGCCTAACCTTTTGTGTAATGATAGAAGTGATAATATTTTTGCTTAAGAGAGCATATGTCTACCATTTATTCTTGCGGTGCAAAGATATGCTATCTTGCATGAAGTACACATTACCTACACAGAACGGACATCCCAAGCAATCTCTGTGTGCCTAACACCATAGTCACATGAATCTATTTAACTCAAAACTGAGCACTATATCTTGGGAATCTGTATGTCCACTAAAGGGCTGCCTCCTTATGTATTGTCCAGCCCATAGGTTAAGATCCCCTTCCTAAGCCCTACAAAAGTGAGGTGGGTGGCTTTTTCAGTGTTGACCCCCCCCCCTCACCTTTTAAACAATCAAGATAAGTGTGTTTCTTTGTTTGGTAAGCTGCAAAGAACGAGGGGGACGGGGTTGAAAGTAGGATTCCAGCCTTCTAGTGGGAAAAGGAAACCCCCAGTAAAATAATACATTAAAGTCCAATATCAAACAGGCATCTCACATACAATATCAAAATCCACAGTAAGCAATGCAATACATTCAATAGTACAAGTAGAAATTACACACAACCAGGTTCATAGTAAGCATGCTCTCCTACTTCCATGAGTCAAAACTGCTCTTCAAAATTCTGTAACGAATTCTCCAGGTAGAGACATCAAAATCTCTAGTAGTGCTACTCATGGAGATAAAAGTATCCATTCAGCTGACCGGTAATGGATACAAAAGGTCTGGTTTCAGAATCTTCATCCACAGCTGAGCTTCTCGCACAGAGCAATATCCTTTTAAAGTATCAGTTTAAACATAGAGGAGGAAAAAAATTCTTAAAGAGTGGCGCACCCCAAGCCTCTAGTTATTTTTTCAATGACCATCTTATGTTTTTCTCAGCAGAATGCTAACCTCCAGGAGGTCTCTCCGTTTACAAAACTATTTCTCAGTGTAATATATAATCACAACAATTCATAATAATTTTACAATACAAATATGCAGCGGTTTCTCTGAGCAGGCCTGGGATGGCAGTGAGTAACTGCCAATGTCGAAGAACGGTGTCTTTAATTACTGAGTCTTGCTAGAATATTGTAGGCTCAACACTATTTTATTTAGATGTCCTTCTCCGGTACGATCCTGAATCAAATCCTGTCTGTCAGATCTGATAGCCCTCGTTCTACTTAAAATATCTGGTGGATATCCTCTCTGTAAAAACTGCTTGTCTAGTACAGTGTTTCTTTAATAAAATTGTGGATGTCTGATGAGTTCCGTCTCATCCTTAAGTACTGTCCATATGGTAGATTTCTGCTAAGAGCTCTTGGGTGAAAAGACTTGAACTGTAGTTAGCTATTCCACTCCATTGGCTTTTCTGTATGTTTTAAAGGCTATTGTGCTTTGTGAGGATTTATACATTACAGTATCCAGATATGGAAAAGCCTCCTCACTGCTCTGTGTTGTAAACTTAATATGAGTATGTATTTGGCCCATCCACTCCACAACAAGCTGGCAATACTGTTTTATTGGACATCACTATCATCAAGTCATCAATAAAGTGCTTGTACTGGAGTACAAAAGGGGAAAAAAGGGGTTTTCAGATGCATTCAAAATGATCGTTTCTTCCAAATGAGTCATAAACAGATTGGCTATAGCCAATGGATCTCCAGATGACAGAGGTCGATTCCCTTGGAGAAAATGGTTTCTGGAGGTTATGTCTTGCTGGGGTCCTTCCCATCCTCAAACCTCACCCTTCCTAGGCACCACTCTAAATCTCCAGGAAGTTTCCCAACCTGGAATTCGCATCCTCTATCCTACCATTATCTTGCCGCTTGACTGATCACAATTTGAAGCCCTCCTTCAGCCAAAGGAAACTTGTTCCAGCTTAAGTGTCTCTTCTATTAAAAGAAGAGCCACTTAATCGGAGAAAGTCTTCTTAGATAAGGAGGAAGACTGTTTGAACAGTGGTTGGCTAGACCCCACTGTTTTAAAGATTGCATTACTATTTCTCTTTTCAAAACATAGGGAGCCCCGTGGCACAGAGTGGTAATCTGCAGTACTGCAGTCCAAGCTCTGCTCATGAGTTTGATCCCGATGGAAGCTGGGTTCAGGTAGCCGGCTCAAGCTTGACTCAGCCTTCCATCCTTCTGAGTTCGGTAAAGTGAATGCCCAGCTTGCTGGGGAGAAAGTGTAGATGGCTGGGGAAGGCCATGGCAAACCACCCTGTAAAAAGTCTGCCATGAAAACGTCATGATGCAACACCACTCCATGGGTCAGTAACGACTCAGCGCTTGCACAGGGGACTACCTTTACCTTCTCCCCCCCCCCCCCAAAAAAGTTGGTTCTTTAATATGAGAAAGTGACTGTCTTCAGTATAGAGTCTTCAGTACAGAGATGTCTCAAATATTCCAAAGCTTTCGCTTAGGATTGTGGGCCCTGCAGTCCATCTTCCATGCAAATACAGAAATTATAATGCCAAAGCTGGTCCTCCTAGGTTTTTACAGTCCTTCTATTATTCCTCAGCCTGTCCTCAGTTTGTGCGTGGCTTTAAGCATCCGCCTGATGTTTGTATTTCAGTTTGGTTCATCTGGAAAACTCAAACCTCATGGCCAGAGCTTACCAAGAGCCAGGAAACAGTTTTGGAGTTCCAGAGCCCAGTCTTGGAATATATGAAGTGACAGGAACTGTGGGAATCTTTCCCCCATCCTTCACCACTGACTCAACCACAGACAGCCCCCACACATCTGGGATTAACGCCATGGTTTCCAGGGCGAAAGATGTGTCTTCAAGGGAAGTCTACACATTGGCACTTTGTGTTTTAGCAATTAAGCACAGCTCATGACTTTAAAAATAAGGGTTAAGTCAAACAGTCTTCGAATCTGTTACTGATATTCAACAGCTCAAACGTTAAGTCATTCCTATTATTTAGGAAACTGAGTGTGCGCTGACCTATATCCCTAAAAACTCTGAAGTGATACTATCTGTGACTTCAATGTAACTTTTTTTTTAAACGTATCCTCTTTTTGGGACATAATGTAAGATGACACTTACAAAAAGTACAACCGAAATAAAGAATTCCTTTCTCTTGTTAAAGAGAACACTGTCACAAATGTATCTTCCAAGATACTCAAAATATATCCTTTGAGACAGAGTGGTACAATGGTTAGAATCAGGGCTTTTTTTGTAGCAGGGACTCCTTTGCGTATTAGGCCACACACACTCCTGATGTAGCCAGTCCTCCAAGAGCTTCCAGGGCTCTTAGTACAGGGCCTACTGTAAGCTCCAGGACGATTGGCTACATCAGGGGTGTGTGGCCTTATATGCAAAGGAGTTCCTGCTACAAAACAAGCCCTGGTTAGAATGTTGGACTAGTATCTAGGAGATCCGAGTTCAAATCACCCAGCAGCTTTCCAAGGCAGAGTGGGGATTTGGTAAATATCTCAAGTGCACAGACTAACCTACCATGTGTGGGTTGCCGTGAGTACAAAATGGAGGAGAGGAGAACAATGTAAGTTGCTTCGGATCCCCATTGGGGAGAAAAAGCGAAGCCTAAATGAAGCAACAAATAAATTAAATAAGCTATTGTCCTGGGAAGCCTCAGTTTGTGTGTATGAAATTCCATTCAGATGTCACAATAACACACTTTTAAGCACCGTGGAAACATGTGGCTACGTGGACCTCAAAGCTGACTCATAGCTGAGCTTGATTTTAGATGTTATAACAGCCAGGGCTGGATTAACAATTAGGCCAAGTAGGCACTGGCCTATGTGCCCCCATGCCTTTAGGGGCTCCGGACCAGCTTTCTTCCCAGGTTCCCCCCTGCTTGCAGTCCTTCCAGCCTGCACACGCAGCCAGCAACCCAAGTGCCATCAGGAGGTCCACCAGTGGGGCTAGAAGCCCTTCCACTGTGCCCCCTCCCAAGCACCAAGAATACAGAGCATCACTGCCCTGGATAGAGAGTTCCAACAATATGCTGTGGCTAATAGCCTTTTCAGCAGTTACATTTCAGGCATTTCTACCTCATGTACCAGGAAAAGGCACTACATGAGATCTCCCACAACGTGTTGTTGTCAACTCATGTGAATGGGCGAATGTGTGTATTTCCCAGTTTCAGTAAGTGTGACAAAACTCCAAGTTTGTTGCAGGTATGCATTCACTCATACCAAAGCTGGAAAATATACACATTGGCCTGTCGACCCAAAATGGCCACTGTACATAGCTGGATCGAATGTGGAAAGTTCTCCTGGTACCTAGGATAGAAATGTCCCGTATATGACTAGGGCATCTTTCAAATTGCTTGAAAAATTCACTTGCGTTATCCTGTGTTAGTATGTTTTTTTCTTGTGCTCAGGCAATTTCGTCAACATCCCACCACTGTCTCATATCTTCCCAGTTTTTCCCTGTTCCTAATAAAACTGGTAATAAAAAGGGGAGAGTTGGAGGCCTTCCCCCGATGTTGCCTCCTGGCGCTGAGATTCAGAGGCTGACTGCCTGTGAATGGAGGTGCCCTTCAGTCACCATAGCAACCCTGTGGCACAGAGTGGTAAAGCTTCAGTACTGCAGGTCTGCTCACGACCTGAGTTCAATCCAAGTGGAAGCTGGGTTCAGGTAGCCACCTCAAGGTTGACTCAGCCTTCCATTCTCCCGAGGTCGGTCAAATGAGTACCCAGCTTGCTGGGGGGAAAGTGTAGATGACCGGGGAAGGCAATGGCAAACCACCCCGTAAAAAGTCTGTCGTGAAAATGTCATGATGCGATGTCACCACAGAGTCGGAAACAACTGGTGTTTGCACAGGGGACTACCTTTACCTTTTTTCAGTCACCATGGCCAATAGACCTGTCCTTCATGAATCTATCGAATCCCTCCTTAAAGCTATCTGTGGCCCCCACTATGTCCTTTGGCAGTGAATTCCACATTTTAATCACTCACAGTATAAATGTATTTCCCTCTGTCCTGAATCTACTGTCCATCAGCTTCATTGGATTTGCTCAAGTTCTAGTATTTTGGGAGAAGGAGAAAAAGCTCTCTTTATCCGCTCTCTTGACCCTGTGCATAATTTTATAAACTTCTATCATGCCCCTTCCCAGTCATCTCTTTTGTTTTTCTTGCTCCCATAGAATAGAAAGTGTTTCTGTGCATGCACAGAATGTTTTCTGCTCACCACTGCACCCCAAGTGTCAGCTTCCTAGCAATTGGCCTTACCAATGAATAAAGGACAAGGCTTTTGGGGTAGAAAAAGCCCAGCAGGAACTTATTTGCATGTTAGGTCACGCACCCTGACGTCACCATTGTTTCACACAGGGCTTTTTTGGAGAAAAAGCCTAGCATGAGTTGATTTGCATATTAGGTCACACCCTCTGGCACCAAGCCAGCCAGAACTGTGTTCCTGTGCATTCCTGCTTAAAAAAAAAAGCCCTGGTAAAGGCCAATAGGGAGAGAGGTCATGTGTCCTAACGAAACCCCCCAAACTCAATTCCTAAACTAAGAAATAAGACACCCTGGGATTCAGATCTCATTGGAAGCTCACATCTGCCCCACAAGCTGTTTGCAAGTGGTAGAAGCCCTGCATGAACATTCATTCTGTGCATCAGATTGGAAGTAAATTAAGTACAATTGTATTGCCATCTAAAGCAGGGAGGCATCCAGTTCAAACTCTAAAATTACCTAGCTGCATAGACAGGAAATCTCTCCACATCACTTCAAGTATTATTGCAGCCTCCCCAAATCTCAAAGCTTTGATTGGTTGGCTGTGTTTCCTAAACCATAAATTAAATCTGATATGTGTAAAAATGTGTGTGAGCAGGAAATTTGAAGGGGACAGGATTAGGGTAAACCTAGAGGCTTAATCCTGTGATATGGGAAACATTTAGAAGTTGCAGCTTGATCTCTGAAGACCATTATTGGCACAGAGTTCTGGAGGAGGAAATAATTACGTTTCAACTAGAACACAAAGCAAAATGGGGACTTCTTTGTTCCATGCGCCAGTCAAACTGGCATTGGCTGTCCGTCACATGAAAAGGACTAATGTCTTCCTGACTCCTTTGTCAGTTTGCTAGTTCGATCTTGTTTTTAGATAAATACTTCTTCCAAGTCCTCATTGGTCTCTGTGCCACGGCTCATGGGTTAGTTCTGGGTTTTTTCAGGCTCTACATCATCCTTGAGTACTTCTACGGCTCTGTGGAGTCTGGCTTTACCATTTCATGGACTATCTGGCCCAGTACATAAAGAGGCCTATAAAACACAGACAAGGCAGGTTATCTGGAAATGAAGATTACGGCTTCTACGAGGCACAGGAAAATTCTTCCCTCTCAGGCTGGGGTGTGTTCAGACGTACCATTAGTGGCAACACAGCTCCGTCTCGCTGATGGATTAAATGTGTTCGTTCAGACATCCACATCTGGCAGTTGAGCGTCATCCAGGGTCATCCCAGCTTGCTGCGTCTCAATGCCGCATTAATTTGACAGCGCAGAAAGTCTGGCCATTTTTCAAAAAAGTGGCACAAGATTGGCTTTTTCCTGTTTGGACAGCTCACACGCGATACTGCCCCTTGGAATGTTTACCGCCCCTCCCACTTTTTTTTTTAAAAAGCCCCAGCAGACGTGCGCATTGCCAGATCATCCGGGAATCTGAGGTGACTCTTCTGCTTCTCCAATCAACACGGGATCGGAGGGTGGGGGGGCATTATCCCACTATTCAGAACAGGGGGGGGAAATCTTTTTTTTCAATGTGGAGGATTTCCAGATATCATTGTCACTGCCAATTTCTAGGAAAGTAATTCCTGTCAGTTCCTTGGTTTGAATTGGCAACATTAATTCTGGAAACTTTCCCCCCTTCCCCCCCTGCCTCTGAAGCAATGTTTTATTTCCCACCTCCAAACAGTTGGGCGCATGTTCAATGGTCCCCCCCCAAGAAATCACCATCTGATCATGCATGCTCCATGAAAACAGCGTGATAGTATTGGATGTCTGATCGCTCAACAACAGAATGAGTCGCATTCTTGGATGCTCGTCTGAATGGCCCTTCATCGAATCAATATTCAGCAGTTCAAATTTGAGCGCTACACACCTGCTTTTATATATATATATATATATATATATATATATATATATATATATATATATATATATATATATTGCCACTGTGTGACACAGAGTGTTGGACTGGATGGGCCATTGGCCTGATCTAACATGGCTTCTCTTATGTTCTTATAGAACCTCCCAGGGGTGGGATGATCCTGGATTTGGTCCTAAGAAATGCCCAAGACTTGGTGAGAGATGTAAAAGTGATTGCACCGCTTGAGAGCAGTGACCATAATGTTATTGATCCAGGGGTCATTTTGTAGAAAAATAGGAGGTGGAGCTCATCCAGGGATTGTTATGCAGCTGCACCTACTATTCAATGGACAAGGTGGGAAGGAGGAGGTGGAACTCTCAGAAAAGTTCAGGAGCTATGCTCCTGTGAGCTCCCATTGAATCCGAGGCCCGCTCAAATCAATGAAACATGCAGTTGATATCTAATGTGCTTTGTGCTTAAACTGTCAGATTAGGATCCGGGAAGTCCAGGTTCAAATCCATACTTCGCTGTGGAAGGCTGCTGTGTGATCTTAGGTCAGTCAAGCTCTCTGAGCCTAATGAAAAATCCATTTTGAGGATAAAATGGAGGAGGAGAGAACAATGTTGCAAGCTGCTCTAGTTCTCCACCAAGGAGAAAAGTGGAGCATAAATCTCTTTGTTTTTTAGGTGTCATGTCACCAAATCCTTCCTGTTCCCCGTTGGCCATAAAATGTTCCCCCGGAAGAAAAGCCCTGCTGTTTGTTAAAACTCCCAGTCTGACCTTACCTATTGTTTTCCACCACCTTTCAATAAATATTACTTGTTTAGATGCGTTCAGGTTTTGAATGGATTCTCTGACCATTAACCTGGCCCTTTTAGTCTAAAAGGGTTACACAGGGAAGTCATGTAGGGCGAATGGGATCACAGTAGGCTTCCCAATCCCCAGGTCCCAGTGGGGGATCCCCCAGTTTTACAGGCTTCCCCCCTCCCCCAGTCAGCTGGCCGGCGGGGAAGCCCAACCCCCACAGCCACCATGCATCTTCATGAATGATTCCCATAGGGAATGATGGGAAATTGATCCACGAGTATCGGGGACTCTGGGGGGGGGCTTTTTTTTGAGATAGAGGTGCCAAATTTTCAGTATAGCATCTAATGCCTTCCCCAAAAATATGTCCCAAGTTTCAAAAGGATTGGACCAGGGGGTCCAATTCTATGAGCCCCAAAAGAAGGTGCCCCTATCCTTCATTATTTTCTATGAAAGCAAGGCATTTTAAAAGGTGTGCTGTCCCTTTAAATATTATGCCCAGAACTCCCTTGGAGTTAAATTATGCTTGTCACATAATTTAACCACCCCCAAAGTCTCCTGGCTCCACCCCCAAAGTCCCCAGATATTCCTTGAATTGGACTTGGCAACCCTAGATCACAGCAGCAAGCTCTCCCCTTGGCTTTGATGCTTTGCCGGAATGTACATGCACAGCCTACGCTCATGTGCTTACCCTATATGCATATGGATAACGTCCATTGAGTGCTCATTAACAGAACTAGAGGCTGTCAGCTTGATCCCATTTGCTGCCACTGACCCTCACTCACACTCACATACATTCATTGTCCACATTCCTGAACATCCAAAATGGGCTTCTCACTTATATTACAAGTGCATGGGGGTGGGGTAACCAGCGCATTTTTTGTAGCAACAACTCCCTGATGTAGCCAGTCCTCCAAGAGCTTACAAGACTCTCGTTACAGGGCCTACTGTAAACTCTTGGAGGATTGACCACATGGGGGGGGGGTGTGGCCTAATATGCAAAGGAGTTCCTGCTACAAAGAAAGCCATAGGTGTAACACGAGGCAACGATGCAGAGATGCTGTCCCTCGCTTTCAGGCGGCATCTGCACATGGCCAGGTCATGAGCTGTCATTGCGGGGTAGGAATTATTCACGACTGCTGTGTGGAGAAGACAATCCAAGGAGGTGAAGGATAGCTACGGTGCCACAGAAGTGCAATTTCCGAAGGTATGTGGATGCAGCTGCAGTCTGAAATGGTACATCTCCCCCCCACTCCCCCAATAAAACACTGTCATCTGTGATATATTTCCAGATTGAGAAGAATTCTTTCAGAAAGGCCCAGGCACTTTCTGTCAACTCATATTTATATTTTAAACATACATCCCTTTCACAGCAGTTTAACTGCTATAGTTTCTCCCAAGGAATCCTGGGATTGTAATTTGAAACGCTGATGAGCATTCTTTGTTTCAAGAATGCTACTATACCCTCTCTAGATTTAGGGTTGGTGCTTGGGGAGGGTGCTGAGCTGGGATATATTGTCCCTCTAGGACAGGGCTAAGAGCCCCGTGGCACAGAGTGGTAAAGCTGCAGTACTGCAGTTGGAACCCTCTGCTTACGATCTGAGTTCGATCCCAGAGGAAGCTGGTTCAGGTAGCCAGCTCCAGGTTAGCCTTCCATCCTTCCAAGGTTGGTCAAATGAGTACCCAGCTTGCTGGGGGGAAAGTGTAGATGACTGGGGAAGGCAATGGCAAACCACCCCCTAAAAAGTCTGCCGTGAAAACGTTGTGAAAGCAACGTCATCCCAGAGTTGAAAACGACTGGTGCTTGCACAGGGGATTACCTTTACCTTTTTTTGGACAGGGCTGGCCAAACTGTGGTTCAGGAGCCACATGCGGCTCTTTCACACAGATTATGCTGTTCCTGGAGACTAAGGAAGAACTTAATACAGGCTTACTCTTAAGTAAGCATGCTTAGCATAGAGACCTCAGTCAACCTCTGAGTGCTGACCCATTGGTAGGCGACTATTTCCCCCATGTGTGAAGCGGGGAAGGAGGGGAAAATAGGCAGGCTTGCAAGCTCTATTCCTCTACTACAGAGGTCACCCGGAGATGTACAGCTGGGAAAGAGAGTGCAAAAGCCGAGGGAGACACTGGAAGAAGAGACAGAATTGAAGGTTGAGCAGGGTTTCCCCTTAGTTTCATAGCTCTTGTAGGAGCTGCATTTACTAACCTTGGTGTCAAAGCAAAGAGAGATGCATAATGATGCAAACAGTGGTCAGTGATTTATATGGTACATGTGTGTTCCCTTGTCTCACTCGTGCCAAAAAATAATTCCATAACCTTTCCCTATGTCGGTCTTACAGGAACTGTTATTCCCAGATTTTGTTTTTTTTTATAAAAGTCTCCTTCTAGCATGGTCATGTTGCAAAGTGCATACATACATATTTTATCTTTCTGTGCAAATAAAGTATTAAGAGTTTTAATAAAGACATGTGCATAATGTTTGTTCATGTCTTGCGGCTCTCAAACATCTGACATTTGTTTTATGTGGCTCTTACGTTAAGCAGGTTTGGCCACCCCTGCTCTAGGACTTCTGTTTCTCCTGGGCTCTGTAGTAAAGTTTGTCATAAACCCACCCACTGTCTATGAGTCTTCTTCCTTGGTGCCACCACCCCAAGCTAAATCCAACCTCCCACATTACCAGTGGCCTGGAAAACACTAGTAAAGGTTGCCTCAGGGTATGTACAATGGGCAGAGTTTCCCAGCCTCTACAGCCCTTCCCCTGCACTTGTATGTTAGCATGAATGAAGGACCAGGCATGCAGGAGAAGCTGAAGAACAGTCTGCTTTCTTAAACAGGAAAAACACCTTTATTGCTAGAGGTTATGATGATGATGATGATGATATTGGATTTATATCCCGCCCTCCACTCCAAATCTCAGAGTCTCAGAGCGGCTCACAATCTCCTTTATCTTCCTCCCCCACAACAGACACCCTGTGATGCGGGTGGGGCTGAGAGGACTCTCACGGCATCTGCCCTTTCAAGGACAACTCCTGTGAAAGCTATGGCTGACCCAAGGCCATCCCAGCAGGTGCAAGTGGAGGAGTGGGGAATCAAACCCGGTTCTCCCAGATGAGAGTCCGTGCGCTTAACCACTACACCAAACCGGCCCTAACCTAGATAGCCCAGGCTAGCACAGTCTTGTCACATCTCAGAAGCTAAGCAGAGTCAGTCCTGGCTAGTATTTGGATGGGAGACCTCCGGAGAATACCAGGGTCTCTATTGAGAGCCAGTCAATGGCAAATCACCTCTGAATGCCTTAGAAAGCCTACAGGGTTGCCAAAAGCAAACTGTGACTTGGGTGGGTGGGTGGGGGGCGGGGACTCAAGGCAAGGGGAAATGACTATAAAGCCCACTAGCTGCACAGATCTAAAGAAAGAAATAGGAAAATCATCTCACTAAACTAAACTTAATTATACAGAAGGTTTACTTCCGACATTCCATCTTGGCTGTGCACGGAGCAAATGCAAATCCTGACCCCAGCTGCTCCATGCTGTGGAATCCAATTACTGGCATTTGAATAATGTTAATTGGATGTTTCCAACCTTTTAATCATCTCTGCCTTAGCTCCAGGAAGTCCCTTATCCAATCCAGATTTAGGGAGCTGGCTCCCCTGTGGATGGTGGACCCTGCTCTCCCAGTCATCCAAGGATGGCTGTTTCACACGTCTCAATACCGAGGTCATGTTCTACAACAGCTATTCATTTTGCAATGGATAGCAAATGGTTATCTCCAGGCATCTGTTTCAGCAGGAGCTCACAGGAGCACAGCTCCTGAACCTTTCTGATGGCTCCCCCTCCTCTTCTCCAGCTACTTTGTCCATTGAATAGTAGGTGCAGCTGCATAGCAATCCCTGGATTAGGAGAGCAGCCAGCCAGCCAGCCACCAGGGGCTTTGCCATGCCCCCAGCAGTCCTCATTAGCCTCAGGAGAAGCCCACACCACCATTTCTCCACTTCTTATATGATTTTTGGTGGCAAGTGGCTTGCTGGTCTTTTGACTGTGGGGGGCGGGCAGCACAGGAGAGCCCCCAGCAAGCGAGGCCTGCTTGGGCTGGCTGGATCTCTAGCCAGCCCAAGCAGGCCTCACTTGCCCAGGGCTCTCTTTTCTTGCATCGGGTTGCTTTTGGCTGGTAGGGAGGTGGCATATGCTAATGAGTTATGCTAATGAGCTCCACCACCTATTTTTTTCTGCACAACGACCCCTGGTTATCTCTGTGCAGGAACCATTTCTGCTCTTGTTGACCTCTTGGTGCATTTTATGGCCCTCTTCTGTGGAAAAGCAAGTGGTTCTCAGAGTCCAAGGAAACTCCTGGGAAGCTCTGAAGCACCTTACATCTCCCGGATCATGACAATGTCCACCCACCGAAGCAGCCACTTCCTTCACTTTGTAGCCAGGAGATCAGTTGTAATTCTGGGAGAACAACAGGTCCATTCTTGAGGTTGGTAACCCTAGCTCCATGGGAAAAGGGAACAGTTATTTAGGTCTTTAGACCTTAGCTGTTTGTAGGTGTGCTCTGAAGTCTTGCATCATTTGGGCTTTTTTTCTCATGCAACCAGTCTTCCCATGTGACATTTTCAGATATAAACCATGATTTGTGCCAATGTTTCTATGCTAGGAATCATAAAATAAAACACAAAGATATGACAAGTCTTGGCTATAACGCAGTCCCAAGAATAGGTTACTTGTTTGTGCTAAACATGCAGAAGGTGTAAATCTTCAGTGTACTCAAGTTTCATACTTGGGACTATACACTCAGAAACTAGTCATGCTGAGGCCTGTGCAGGAACTTTTTGGCAAGAGTTCCTTCTTGGGAATTCAATCCCACACCTTGTGCTATACCTGAGAAAGAGAGACGAAATCCCCTTAGCGTGATTCCCACACTTTTTACAATAAATATGGCTCAGCCTCTGGGCAGAAATAGAAAACTTTCTGAACTTTGGCGATTAAATGTGAACAGATTTGTCCTCATATTGCACAGGAGTGGTAATAAATCCACACTGTTGGGAGGGGGGGGAGATGTTTTTGTAGTACATACACTTCACAATTTCAGTGCAAGAAAGATGGAAGAGCTACAGCCAGGATGAAAGACAATTTTAAAGCTCTGTAAAATAAGTATCACCTGGAGGTTTGTGCCGGTTTATTAAAATACTAACCTCCAGATGAGCTGGAACTGATGGAACTGTTGGAACCTGGATCTGATTTATCAATCCCATTAAGATTTTTCAGCAACTCCTGCTTCATTTCCCTACACGTAGTAAAGGAAACTGCCCACCCCACCAGTTCAGAGACCACTATTACTCTGTCTAGAGTAGGGGTGTCGAATTCATGAGGGCCAGATCTGACATAAACGGGCTGAGCCATGTGTATCCTAAGATGTAATGCCAGATAGAGGAAATATAAACTTTATAAAGGACACAGACAAATACAATTAATTTTTTTAAAAAAATTAAAATAAAATATGCTTAAAAATTAGCACTCTGCCTACAAGGAATATTTCCTACATTAACATTTGATCCAGGTAAATTCTGTACATTGGAAAGGATTCTGGGGCATGTTCTACAGGACACACTCAGTTCATGCGGGATGCTAAAAGCTCAAAGTACAATCCTAAGAACCATTTCATGGGAGTGAACACCACAGAATAGACCTGGCTAGGATCCTGAGTATTACCTGCTTAGGATGGCACCATGAGTGGTCTTGTTTGGCATCACTGTGGTTCTGCATGAACTCAGAATAAACCCTAGAACAGGGGTGTAGAACTCATTTGTTATGAGGGTCGGATGAGACCTTGTTGGGCCAGGCCAAGTGTGTCATAAAATGTAATGCCAGGTAGTGGAGAGATAAATTTTATAAAGGACATACACAAACACAATTGAAGTTTTTTTTTTTTAAATTAAGATATGCTTAAAAGATTAGCAGTCTTGCAATAGTTTGTTTATTTAAACAGTTTCTGATAACTGACACCTCTTGCTCTGAATTATTGCATCAAACTCTGGAGACGATGTCTGTGCTCTAGCAATCTTGAGTAGGCTGTTCAGGTGTTGTTGACATGTATGTCTGTAAGTTGCAAACCTACTTTTGATTTATTGACATTCATTACAGAAATCTCATGGCCAAGAACCTAAGACCAAGGGAAAAACATGAAATGTCACCCCCATCTTTAAAAAGGGTTCCAGAGGAGATCTGGGAAATTACAGGTCTGTCAGTCTGACTTCAATACTGGGAATGTTGGTAGAAACCATTATCAAGGACAGAATGAGTAGGCACATTGATGAACACAAGTTATTGAGGAATACTCAGCATGGGTTCTGTAAGGGAAGATCTTGCCTCACTAACCTGTTACAGTTCTTTGAGGGGGTGAACAAACATGTGGACAAAGGGGACCCAGTAGATGTTGTTTACCTTGACTTCCAGAAAGCTTTTGATAAAGTTCCTCATCAAAGGCTCCTTAGTAAGCTCGAGAGTCATGGAGTAAAAGGACAGGACCTCTTGTGGATCAAAAAGTGGCTAATTAATAGGAAGCAGAGAGTGAGTATAAATGGGCAGTCTTTACAGTGGAAGATGGTAAGCAGTGGGGTGCCTCAGGGCTCAGTACTGGGTCCCATTCTCTTTAACTTGTTCATAGCCAGCTTTAAGAGGAGATTGGATAAAAATATGGAGCAGAGGTCCATCAGTGGCTATTAGCCACAGTATATGTGTGCGTGTGTATGTATATGTGTGTGTGTATATATATATGCACAAACATATATATTGGCCACTGTGTGACACAAAGTGTTGGACTGGATGGACCACTGGCCTGATCCAACATGGCTTCTCTTATGTTCTTATGAAATGGCTGGGCACTGTGAGCTTTTGTACATAAGTTGCTTCATTTGCTAGTCAGCCAATGGAAATAGAGAGGCTTTGCTCTGTAGCTCCTGTGCGATTGAGCAAACCTGGCAAAGCAAGTTGTGATGCAGAAGGAAGCAAGAGAGATAGAAGGAAGCAGATGACAGTGAGTTGCTTGCGGGCCTGATAGAAGCCCTCCAGGGGCCTGCTCTGGCCCTTGGGCTGCATATTTGACACCCCAGCTCTAGAGACTACCAGCCTAACAGAGCCTCAGCCATCTTCCTGTTTGTGCATGCTTGCCATTGCATTCTGGCTGAGGGGTTTATGTGGAAGAGATAGAACTTTTAGTCATAGTGACACCACCATGCTAGTAAGGGAACAGGAAGGCCAGAAGTGGCTTCTGCCCAGATCATGTGCAGTGCACTACCTTGAACATGTCACTACTAAATTCCAGTGCCGCCCTCTGGCATGACCCTCCTGGACGAACCATGGGCCGAAATGCTTTTTCTGCCTTCTCAGCTTTTTCTCTTCCTTCTATCAGTATTGTTGTTGGATGTTAACGCTTATACAAGGAAGAGACCCTCAATCAACCCAAGGTTGCCCCTGACTGAGAATAAGTCATCTGAGGAGGTGGGTAGCCAAGCACAGTAGTTGTGTCCACCCTTAGCAACAGTGATGACCACCAAGCCAGAGAAGTCTATTTTTTAGAAATCCACTAGGGCGGTTGCGTGTTCAGTGTAATCAATGGGTTAATTATTAGTATTTTTAGTGTTTTACTTATTATTGTCATTATTATATAAAATATAATTCTGGGAAATCTCCAGGCCCACCCAGAAGCTGGCAACCCTAGCATGAAAATATGTTTCTAGGGGGCTAGAGATCGGTCCTCAGTGCCTGCATATCCCCTTGGCTTTCAGATCTTTTTTTTAAAGCACCTGAGAGACTAGCCCTCACAGGCCAGGATGAGTCCCTTGTCACCCTGTGGTTTTGGCATCTCAAGAGCCAGGCTGGGCAGATTGCTCCAGCCAATCCTTTGGGAACACAGCCATTGTCTGAAGAGTTACTGCAGGATCCTCAAGTGAATGGAATCTGTTCATTTGTAATTCTCTAATAAAGCTGAGATTTTAATAGACCTCCAGTGGCAAATCAGAAGCCCTACTGGGCAAGAACCCTACCTGGCCCTTCCCGCTTTCTATAAAGAAGAAGAAAATATCGGATTTCTGTCCTGCCCTACACTCTGAATCTCAGAGTGGTCATAATCTCCTTTACCTCCCCATACCCCACAACAAATACCCTGTGAGGTAGGTGGGGCTCAGAGAGCTCTCACAGAAGCTGCCCTTTCAAGGACAACTCCTACGAGAGCTATGGCTGACCCAAGGCCGTTCCAGCAGCTGCAAGTGGAGGAGTGGGGAAATCGAACCCGGTTCTCCCAGATAAGAATCCACACGCTTAACCACTGCACCAAACACTTGGTGAACACAAAACGAAATTGATGGTGGGCACCATTGTACTCATAGGCACCCTGCTGGGAATCCCTGTTATAATCTATGGAGAATTAGTTATGAGTGGTCATGTTCCTGTTTTTTATAATTGTTAAATTAAAATACAGTAAAGTTTTAAAAATCACTTGTAGAGAAGATTGTGTAGTTTTTACTGATTCTTCCTTCTAGAATTGCCAAGTCCAATTCAAGAAATATCTGGGGACTCTGGGGCTGGAGCCAGGAGACATTGGGGTGGAGCCAGGAGCAAGGTTGAACACTGAAAGGGAGTTCTGGCCATCATATTTGAAGGGACCGCACACCTTTTAAATGCCTTCCCTCCATTGGAAATAATGAAGAATAGAGGCATATTTTTTTGTGGGGGAATCATAGAATTGGACTCCATGATCCAATCTTTTTGAAACTTAGAGAGCGTTTTGAGGAGAGGCATCAGATGCTATGTTGCAAATTTGGTGCCTCTACCTCAAAAATCAGCCCCCCCCAGAGCCCCCAATACCTGTGGATCAGTATGGGATTTGATCTCCACAGGGCATACTGGTGTGCCCAGCAGACATTTCCCTTGCCCCCCCCCCCGGCTTTTTGATGACCCTGAAGTGGGGGGAGGGCCTCCAAACCAGGGGATCCCTTCCCTCCATCTGAGAAGTGGCAACCCTACTTCCCTCTATTGTGGCTACTCCCCCACCCCATGCCATAGTGCTGTTCTTGGGACCACTTGAATTCCTTGGACACATTTTGGATGGTACCACGGTGGACAGGGAGAAAATTCCTGTTGCGTGAGCTCTCCTCGAATCCAAACCCACCATCAACATAATTGCTAATTGCAAATAGAATTATTTCCCCAGAACCCAAGCTTGTTGGTGAGTATCGCAACAAAGATGTACAGCAAAGCCATCTGCTAGCATTGTGGTTTAAAAAAAAGAAGAAGCAAGAATCAAAACCAAAATAACTTTGGCCTCTATTATGTCATTAAAGGTTTTGTTACACCATCGCCCATAACCTAAGCTGCTAGAAAGGCAGGCGCTGCCAGAGACTTAAGCAATGGAGCGTTTCATTCGTATAAAATATCCTTTAGTAGTCCGGCCTTCAGATGCCCCTTCTGAATTCTAAAGAAGTCAGGAGGAATTCTAAAGAAGTCAGGAGGAAGCACAGGGAACAATATTCAAATTGAATCATTCCATGCAAGTGTTTGTGTTTTGGAGAGAGTGTCTGGGAAAACGGTGGGGCGACCAGTGGAGTGTCTTATGAGGCTGAATGGTCA
This sequence comes from Heteronotia binoei, assembly GCF_032191835.1. Taxonomy (NCBI): domain Eukaryota; kingdom Metazoa; phylum Chordata; class Lepidosauria; order Squamata; family Gekkonidae; genus Heteronotia; species Heteronotia binoei. The sequence continues at coordinate 105,734,614 of NC_083232.1, read as the reverse complement.
GAAGACTTGAGGAAAATAAGAAAATGTATGTGGGGGGTCGGGGGGAAGGCATATGTGTGAACCCAGACTGAAATAAGGGGTAGAGTAACTTAATCAGTGCCAGATTAAACCCTGTGGAGGCCCCTAGGCAGCTGAAATCTTGGGGTCCCCATTGGAAATTATCTCAGAGTCGGAGCGCCTGCCCTGCCACCCATGGCCACTGCTGCAGGCACCTTCTCAAAAGCCCCTTTGACAAAGCTGCAGGGGAGAGGCAGAGAGAGGCAAACTTGGCAATGACACCCGCAGCAGCCCTACCAGGCAAATTGGGTAGAGTGGCTCAGTTGCTGGCTGCATGTGCAGGCTGGAAAGGCTGAAAGCAAGGGGGAAACTGGGGGAGGGGGAAGCTGGCCTGTGGCCCCTAAAGGCAAGGGGGCCCATAGGCCAGTGCCTACTTGGCCTAATTGTTAATCCGACCCTGAGTTTAATAGTCTTTTGACAACATTTTTGTAACATCTCGAGCACTTCCACAAAAGACTGTGTTGTAATTGTCTAGGCTTCCCATTCATCAACATGGTTTCCCAACCTTGCTCTTCTCCATGAAAAGAATCTAGTGCCTTAGCAATAGCATGCCATCTGGGTAGAATAGACCATTTCCCTCCATGCTTAATATTTATGGGTATTTTTTTTTTTTAAAAAGAATTCGTATCCTGCTTTTCTCCCTCATGGGGAACCAAAGTGACTTATCACATCATTCTCCACCTTATCTTCACAACAAGAACCCAGTGAAGTAGGCTATGTTGGGAGATTGCGATTGGCCTAAAGGATCATCTAGAAAGCTAACAAGCTTCCACAGGAGAGCTGGAATTGTGCCAGATTACCCTAGGTCCACCACTTCAACCAGTGCACTTTGGGCCTCAGTACCACGGTATTTTTTTTTCCTGCCCTACCACGAATGGTGGTGATGGTGGTGGGGAATCTGCTAGTTGTTGTGATCTTAATGTTTGGTATCAGAGCAAGGAGACAGCATGGTTTCAGACAGGCGCACAGTTTAACAAGTCCAGTTCTTTCCCTGTCTGGAGCTATAGTGAATATAACTTCCTTTCTTCCTGTTCCTACTCACATAAGTTGGTTCCCTACCTGGGTTCTTTCATAGTTTAGCCCTTTCTACTCTAGTCATTTGATCCTTTCTTTGTGCACATTCCAAAGCTACCTTCTATGTTACATTCAGCACTGGTGCTAGGATGCCCCACCCAGGCAAGGTGCCCCCCTGCAGGCCAAGCACACCCCTCCTCAATCTCCCACCCACCCACGGGCACCTGGCCAGCCTCAACACAGCTGCCAGGTCTCCCTTCCTAGAAATGTAAAATTTCCGGAAATTTTGAAGCTCAGAAAAAAGCCTAGCTTTTTGGGGGGGGAAACGGAACTTTTAGGGAAAATCGAAAAAAATACTACATTAGCACTTCTTTTTTCTTTTCCAGATTGAAAATCGTTCTGTTACTATAGGAACATAAAATATAACTATGGAAATTTTACTTGGCATGAAATTATCACAACTAGCATATTAAAAATATAGTGTATCCAAACAATTATTACAAACAGAATTTACTTTTAAAATCATATTTATTTGTAATTGTAACAAATGGAGCAACAATCTCATGAACTGTTTACTAGTTTATGTGGAACAGACAAAAAACCCTCCACAAAACAATTTTTAAAAATCCAGAAGTAACAATTATTCATATTTCCTCTCCACAGTATTAAATAAAAATAAAAAACTCATTCTCATAAAAAGAATTGGAGGGAGGAAGTGTATAGAAGGGTGCGTAGGGCTAAGTTCCAATGAATGGGCATGACCTAGGACTTGCTTGTTCTCAATGCACAGAAATTAGAATAATCTGATACCATACATATTTTTCAGAAATGATTTGGAAAATATTTGAACACCTTGTCTTAAAATATTTTATTCATCATGTTAAAATAAAACATTCCATAATCAGTTTTCTTTTCTTTTTTTTTCAATGTTTCCATTTTTTCGGAAAAAAATAAAAAAGGTTTCAGGAAAAAAATGGGGGAAAAAACCTGGATTTTTTTTTCCGGGCCTTCCCATCTCTATCCCTTCCTCACTACAGTGGATTTTTAAACTGAATACTTTAGAACCTCACGGATTGAATAGTGAATGGGATCTGTCTTGTTTCCTTTAAAATCTGGATATACTGCTTTGACATCAGCTTGTCTGAACTTGTGAAAGACACATATGGAAAAATGTTGTATGTTGATTCCAGCTCAGTTTCTGTAATGTCTTGTGGTGTAAAAAGACTTTAAAATATTTTTAAAAGATAATATTCTTTAAATATAATATATAAGCTGTGATGCATAGGAAAGAAGGCGCCATATTCGTAAGTATCCCTTTAACAGAACGCTTTTCATGTTTCTAATTACCTACACCTAGGACACCTAGATGTATAATTGTGAATTGTCTGTTAAGTCAAAGCTTCGAACCTATTGGAAAGCGTAAAGAGTTGGAAGTTTGGATCTGAAGAAATGCCTTGTCTTGAATGTTGAAGGTATGTGTGATGGTCTTTTTCCAGGAACTAATGAGGAATAACTAGATAAGAGTTATTTAATATTGTTTTATTATTCAGCATAGATTAAGCTTTCAGCAAAAACGGGATCAAATGTTCTGGAAGCACTCATTTTAGTTGCATGTCTGAAAATTTATTAACTGCGCTTTTGAGAATCGAATTTGGACTGGAGTCCATCTGAGGAATTTTATGCTTCTGCTGCTGGAGCTGTGGATGTCTACCTGAGGGAAAAAAGAATGATTGGGTTACCATTTTGAACTTTTGGACTTTTGGGGTTGACGTCCCGCTCCCTGCTGTTTCCTTTAAAATCTGGGTATACTACTTTGACATCAGCTTGTCTGAACTTGTTCTGCTTGTTCTGTTTTGTATTTATCATGTATTTTCCATGATCCTTTGAATAATGTGAATTCTCATGTTCTAAGTAATTGCAGTGATCCTCAGTTACTGAAGATTCCTTCTTTCCTAAACCCCATCCTTCTTGGGCTCTCCCCCCCCCCCAATCTCCAGGAATTTCCCAACCCAGACTTGGCAACCCTAGCAGTTCTGCATAGGATGTCGCTGCAAACAACACAGAGAGGAGCTGGGCCAAAAATCAACCTAGAATATGATACATGTTTATTTATTTATTATATTTATATCCCACCCTTCCCTAGCGAGCTCAGGGCAGCTAACAACAGTTAAAATATATCATCTTAAATTAGAATACAATAAAATAATTTAAAATACATTAAAATACATATAATACATAATACATTTTCAGCTACAGTCCTGAAATCCATGATGGCGTCAATATTATTAGTTCATATTTAGCGCTGCATACAATAAGAACGTAAGAGAAGCCATGTTGGATCAGGCCAGTGGCCCATCCAGTTCAACACTCTGTTTCACATAAGAACATAAGAGAAGCCATGTTGGATCAGGCCAATGGCCCATCCAGTTCAACACTCTGTGTCACACAGTGGCCAATACAAACACACACACACACACACACACACACTATGGCTATTAGCCACTGATGGACCTCTGCTCCATATTTTTGTCCAATCCCCTCTTGAAGGTGGCTATGCTTGTAGCCGCCACCACCTCCTGTGGCAGTGAATTCCACATGATAATCACCCTTTGGGTGAAGAAGTATTTCCTTTTATCTGTTTTAATCTGACTGCTCAGCAATTTCATTGAATGCCCGTGAGTTCTTGTATTGTGAGAAAGGGAGAAAAGTATTTCTTTCTCTACTTCTCCATCCCATGCATAATCTGATAAACCTCTATCATGTCACCCCGCAGTCGACGTTTCTCCAAACTAAAGAGCCCCAAGCGGTTTAACCTTTCTTCATAGGGATAGTGTTCCAAACCTTTAATCATTCTAGTTGCCCTTTTCTGCACTTTTTCCAATGCTATAATATTGAAAATATCGAATAGCGAAAAATATCGAATAGCGAAAAAGAGATCTGCCTACCAAGCACATCTTGCTCAGCCCTCCTGTCCCGGGAAAAAAGCAATCTTTCGCGCTGCATGTAGCATTCTCCAGCGCAAGCTTCGAGACATTCAGAACGAGTGGTGGACCAAGCTTGAGGAGAGAACCCAGCTGTGTGCAGACACTGGTGATTTAAGAGGGTTCTACGAAGCCCTGAAGGCAGTATATGGCCCATCATATCAGGCTCAGAGTCCCTTCGTAGTGCAGACGGCCAAGTGCTCCTCACAGACAAGGCATCCATACTGAATCGGTGGTCAGAGTGTTTTCAGGCTCTCTTCAGTGCCAACCGCGTAGTTCAAGATTCAGCAATCCACCTCACCCCACTTCAACCAGTGAAAACAGAGTTGGATGAGATCCCCACCCTAGAAGAGACTGTTAAAGCCATCAAGCAACTGAAAAGTGGCAAGGCAGCGGGAGTTGATGGAATCCCACCAGAGATCTGGAAGCATGGGGGCACAGTACTACATAGCACACTTCACAAAGTACTTGTCACCTGCTGGGAACAAGGCAAACTACCACAGGACTTTCGCGATGCAATCATCATCACTCTACACAAGAACAAAGGAGAAAAGTCAGACTGCTCCAACTACCGGGGGATAACCTTGCTCTCCATCGCAGGCAAAATCCTTGCCAGAATACTCCTGAACAGACTGGTGCCCACCATTGCAGAAGAACTCCTCCCAGAGAGCCAGTGCGGCTTCAGAGCTAACAGGAGCACCACCGACATGGTATTTGTTCTCAGGCAGCTCCAAGAGAAATGCAGGGAACAGAACAAGGGTCTATATGTGACTTTTGTCGACCTTACCAAAGCTTTCAATACCGTTAGCAGGAAAGGCCTGTGGCAAATCTTGGAACGTTTAGGATGTCCCCCAAGGTTCCTCAGCATGATCATCCAGCTACATGAAGACCAGCGAGGCCAAGTCAGACACTGCAACGACCTCTCGGAGCCCTTCCCAATAGGCACAGGTGTAAAGCAAGGCTGCGTTCTCGCACCAACTCTCTTTACGATCTTCTTTAGCATGATGCTTCAAAGAGCCGCAGTAGATTTAGATGATGACGATGGTGTCTACATCCGCTATCGCACTGATGGCAGCCTGTTCAACCTGAGGCAACTAAAGGCTCACTCCAAGACAATGGAAAAACTCATCTGAGAGCTACTATTTGCTGATGATGCTGCACTCGTCTCCCACTCGGTATCAGCTCTGCAGCATATGACGTCCTGCTTTGCAGAGGCTGCCAAGCTATTCGGCCTAGAAGTTAGTCTGAAGAAGACAGAAGTTCTCCACCAGCCTGCACCCCAGGAAGATTATCACCCTCCCTGCATCACTGTGGGTGAATCAGTTCTGAAGACAGTCCAGCAGTTCAGCTACCTAGGGTGCATCATCTCCTCAGATGCCAAGATCGACAAGGAGATTGACAACAGGCTGGCAAAGGCAAACCGTGCATTTGGCCGACTGCACAAAAGAGTGTGGAGCAACAAGCATCTGAAAAAAGGCACAAAGATCAATGTTTACAAAGCAGTTGTGATGACAACCCTCATCTACGGCTCTGAATCGTGGGTTTTATACCGTCATCACCTGCGACTCCTCGAGCGCTTTCATCAGCGCTGCCTTTGCACCATCCTCAACATCCACTGGAGTGACTTTGTGACCAACACTGAAGTCCTCAAGAGGGCGGAGGTTACAAGCATCGAAGCACTGCTGTTGAAGACGCAGCTGCGCTGGGCAGGGCATATTTCTAGGATGGAAAACCACCGCCTTCCCAAGATTGCTCTGTATGGTGAACTTTCCACTGGCCATCGAAATAGAGGGGCACCAAAGAAGAGGTACAAGGACTCCTTGAAGAAATCCCTTGGCACCTGTCGCATCAACCATCACCAGTGGTCTGACCTAGCCTCAGATCGCAAAGCATGGAGGCACACCATCCACCAGGCTGTCTCTTCCTTTGAGAACGCACGCATAGCTGGTCTTGAGGACAAAAGGAGATTGAGGAAGAATCGCACTGCTACAGCACCAACCCCCAATCAGACTTTTCCCTGCAGCCACTGTGGCCGGATCTGCCTGTCCTGCATTGGTCTTGTCAGCCACCAGCGAGCCTGCAGCAGACGTGGATTGCTGCACCCTTCTTAAATCTTCGTTCGCGAAGTCAAGCCGAGAGAGAGAGAGAGAATATCCTTTTTGAGATGCGGTGACCAGAATTGTACACAGTATTACAAATGAGACTGCACTATCGATTTATACAGGGGCATAATGATACTGGCTGATTGTTTTCAATTCCCTTCCTAATAATTCCCAGCATGGCACTGGCCTTTTTTATTGCAATCGCACACTGTCTTGACATTTTCAGTGAGTTATCTACCATGACCCCAATATCTCTCTCTTGGTCAGTCTCTGCCATTTCACAACCCATCAACTTGTATTTGTAGCTGAGATTCTTGGCCCCAATATGCATTACTTTGCACTTGGCCACATTGAACCTTATCTGCCACGTTGTCACCCACTCACCCAGCCTCAACAGATCCCTTTGGAGTGCCTCACAATCCTCTCTGGTTCTCACCACCCTGAACAATTTAGTGCCATCTGCAAACTTGGCCACTTTACTGTTTACTCCCAACTCCAAATCATTAATGAACAAGTTAAAGAGCATGGAACCCAGTACTAAGCCCTGTGGCAGCCCACTGCTTACCATCCTCCACTGCGAAGACTTACCATCCTCCACTGTGAAGACTACCCATTTATACTCACTCTCTGCTTCCTATTAATTAGCCAGTTTTTGATCCACAAGAGGTCCTGTCCTTTTACTCCATGACTCTCGAGCTTACTAAGGAGCCTTTGATGAGGAACTTTATCAAAAGCTTTCTGGAAGTCAAGGTAAACAACATCTATTGGGTCCCCTTTGTCCACATGTTTGTTCACCCCCTCAAAGAACTGTAACAGGTTAGTGAGGCAAGATCTTCCCTTACAGAACCCATGCTGAGTCTTCCTCAATAACTTGTGTTTATCAATGTGCCTACTCATTCTGTCCTTGATAATGGTTTCTACCAACTTTCCCGGTATTGAAGTCAGACTGACTGACCGGTAATTTCCCAGATCTCCTCTGGAACCCTTTTTAAAGATGGGGGTGGCATTTGCTATCTTCCAGTCCTCAGGAACGGAGGCATATTTCAATGAAATATTACATATTTTTGTCAGGAGATCCACAAGTTCAACTTTGAGTTCTTTCAGAACTCTTGGATGTATGCCAGCTGGACCTGGTGACTTATTAGTTTTTAATTCGTCAATCAGTTGTAGGACCTCCTCTCTTGTCACCTCTTGTCAGGTCTTTCAACACCCCTTCCAAAATTAGTGGTTCTGGAATGGGAAAACACTTCTCATCTTCCACAGTGAAGACAGAGACAAAAAATGCATTCAGCTTCTCAGCCATTTCCCTAACCTCCTTCAGTAATCCTTTTATCCCTTGGTCATCCAAGGGCCCCACTGCCTCTCTAGCTGGTTTCCTGCTTCTAATATATTTGAAGAAATATTCATTGTTGGTCTTTATGTTTTTTGCAATATGCTCCCCATAGTCCCTTTTGCCTGCCTGATCAGTCTTGCATTTGATTTGCCACAGCCTGTGTTCCCCTTTATTAATCTCACGAACTAGCTTTCCACCGCTTAAAGGAATCCTTCTTACCTTTTACAGCTTCCATTACTTTGTTTGTTAACCATGCAGGCCTTTTCCTATACCTGTTTGTGCCTTTCCTAACTTGTGGTATTTATTTTATCTGAGCTTCTAGGATTGTAGTTTTAAATAGCCTCCAAACTTCATCAGGGGTTTTGACAGTATATATCTTTCCTTTCAGTTTCCTCTTCACATGCCTCCTCATCTCAGAGAATTTACCCTTTTAAAGTTAAATGTGGTTTTGCTGGTCTTTTGGGGCAACTCCCTATTTATACAAATGGTGAAATCAATAACGTTCTGGTCACTGCTCCCAAGCGGTGTAATCACTTTTACATCTCTCACCAAGTCTTGAGCATTACTTAGGTTCTGTGACCATCTGGTAGCTTCTGTGACCATCTGCTCCATAGCACAGTCATTGAGAGTGTCTAGAAACGCAATCTCTTTCTCTCGACCTGGACACATATTGACCCAAACAATCTGTGGGTAGTTAAAATCACCTATAATGTTGTTAATATTGTTAGGTGCTCTATGTTTACACTGAGGTGGTTTTAGTGGTGTAAACTGTGCTGTGGTGTAGCGGTCACTTTCCCGTTAGTTAATTAAAGGCCAATTTAAACAATTCTGTTTTACAGGCCCTGCGGAATTGTGGCAAGTCCCACAGGGCCCTGATATTTTGGGGGAGAGTATTTCACAGGGCAGGGGCTGCTACCGAAAAGACTCTGCCTCTGGTGGTAGCTAGCCGAGCGTCTTCTGGCCTAGGGATCCCAAGGAAATTTTGGGAATCTGGTCTTCTTGATGTGTGAGGATTTGATTATTACACTATCTGGATGTTTCAGAGAATGGTTGTAAACATGACAAAAGAGAGGCAGGATTGCATTTGCAGTTCCCACAGTAGCATGAAAAGCACCCACTGTTTGAAGCATTTGTGCAGGATTATTATTGTTACTGTAATTATCTGGATTCCAAATCAGAAAAGGACAATGCGGCATCAGCAGAAAAGCTAGAAAGAGGAAGTTCCTAACTACGGCCACCATTTTTTACTCTTTAATGCGCTTACATTTTTGGAAATTCTGCTGCAGAAAATCTGTGCCAAGAGCAGCGAGGAGCGCTGCATAATTCATGTAAAGCCGAGCATTTCATTTTCTTTTCTCTGAATAATTCATAACCAGCGCAAGGGGGGAAAGGATAGCTCTCTTTATCCTGCAAAGTAATAGGAGACCACTTTGGGGGCAGCGAAGGTCATACTATATAGGTCACTCCCATATTTCAAACACACACACACAAACACACACACAGAGTATTGGGCTAGGCTGAGAAGCGGGCTTGAATCTTTACACTCCTCAGGAGACTAGAGCAGGCTCATTTCCAATCCAGCTGAGGTCCTGCATCCCTCTGAGGTCTTCCATGATGGGCACACTGACAGTGAAAATAAATCCCTACTGCATTGGGTAGTTTGGTAATTAATAATAATAATAATAATAATAATAATAATAATAATAATAATAATAATAATAATAATAATAATTTATTTTTATATCCCGCCCTCCCCGCTAGGCGGGCTCAGGGCGGCTAACAGACATGGGAGTCCCATGATTCACATTAAACAATATAACAGACATGGGAGTCCCATGATTCATAAAACATAACAATTTAAGCATTAATTACAAATAAGTTATTTAAAATACATAAAAACATATAAAATATAAAATAGGTGCTAAAATGATGTAGTCCTGATGTATTTAAGATGGCTAAGTGTCTATTCGTTCGTTAATCAGGTTCTGTCTCAATTACCACATGATGTCTCAAATGCCAACTGAAAAAGAAATGTTTTGCAAGCCCTGCGGAATTGGTTCAGGTCCCGCAGGGCTCGCACCATCTCTGGAAGGTCATTCCACCAACGAGGGGCTATCACCGAGAAGGCCTGCTCCCTAATTCAGCAGCAGAATAATAATAATAATAATAATAATAATAAATTTTATTTATACCCCGCCCTCCCCTGCCGAAGCAGGCTCAGGGCGGCTAACAATACGGTGACCAATGGTGCACCAACAATAAAACAATTACAGTAAAAACATTAAATTAAACATTAAATTAACCTTAAAAACCAGAATTAAACAATTAACTAAAACATTTTTGACGCTATCCTTGACACTCTTCTAGTTGATGTTGATGGCGGATTTCAGTTATTCATAAGCTAATTTAAAAAGGGTGGTCTTGCAGGCCCTGCGGAACTGATCAAGGTTCCGCAGGGCCCGCACCTCCTCTGGGAGTTGGTTCCAGAGATGTGGGGCTGCGGCCGAAAAGGCCCGAGAGCGAGTATTCTGTAGTTTAATTTGTCTTGGCCCAGGGGTAGTCAGTCTGTTCTTTCCTACTGACCTCAGTGCTCTCTGGGGTTCATACGAGGAGAGACGGTCCTTCAGGTAGGCTGGTCCTCGGCCATATAGGGCTTTAAAGGTGATAACCAGCACTTTGTACTGGACCCGGTATACAATCGGTAACCAGTGCAGTTCGCGTAGCCCCGGCCGCACATGTTCCCATCTTGGGAGACCAAGTAACAGCCTGGCCGCCGCGTTCTGCACTAGCTGTAACTTCCGGGTCCGGCACAGAGGCAGCCCCATGTAGAGGGCGTTACAGTAGTCCAATCGTGAGGTGACCGTCGCATGGATCACCGTTGCTAGGTCCCGACGCTCCAGGAAAGGGGCCAACTGCTTTGCCCGCCTCAGATGGAAGAAAGCTGACTTGGCAGTGGCTGTTATCTGGGCCTCCATTGATAATGAAGGCTCCAGTAAAACACCCAGACTCTTCACCTGCTGCGCCGCCTTTAGCTGCACACCATCGAAGGTCGGGAGAGATATTTCCTCCCCTGGAGCGCCGCGACCCACACAGAGAACCTCTGTCTTTGCCGGATTCAGCTTCAGCCCACTCAGTCTAAGCCACGTTGCGATAGCCTGTAACGCCCGATCCAGGTCTTCCGGGGGGGAGGCGGGCCGGCCGTCCATTAGCAGATAGAGCTGGGTGTCATCTGCATATTGGTGGCAGCCCAGCCCAAACCTCCTGGCAATCTGGGCAAGGGGGCGCATATAGATGTTAAATAACATCGGGGAGAGGACTGCTCCCTGAGGCACCCCACAATCTAGTGTGCGCCTCTGGGATCGTTCACCCCCGATCGCCACCCTTTGTCCCCGACCCCTGAGGAAAGAGGAGAGCCATTGTAAAGCAGACCCCTTAACCCCAATGTCGGCGAGGCGGTGAATCAGTAGCCGATGGTCGACCGTATCAAATGCAGCCGACAGATCTAATAACATCAGCACTGCTACACCGCCTCGATCCAGTTGCCGTTGGAGGTCATCTGCCAAGGCGACCAAGACCGTCTCCGTCCCGTGGCCCGGTCGGAAGCCAGACTGGCACGGGTCTAGGACAGAAGCGTCATCTAGAAATCTCTGTAGCTGCAACGCCACTGCCCTCTCGATGATTTTACCTAAAAATGGTAAATTAGACACCGGTCGGTAGTTCGCCAATTCGGCCGGGTCTGCTGTTGATTTTTTCAAGAGGGGACGGACCAAGGCCTCTTTCAGAGGCGTTGGAAAACGCCCCTCTAAGAGGGATCTATTTATGATGTCCCGTAGAGGACATCTAAGCTCCCTCTGGCAAGATTTAATCAGCCAGGAGGGGCAAGGGTCCAGATCGCATGTTGTTGGGCGAGCAGCGGAGAGAATTCCATCAACTTCTTCCAGGCTGAGTGGGTCGAAGTGGTCCAGCAGTGAATCCGAAGACAGGCGCGGAGCCTCAGTCTGACTTACTGTATCTAATGTGATAGGCAGGTCTTGGCGGAGTGATGAGATTTTATCTGCAAAATATTTCGCAAATGCCTCACAGCCAATCTCCAATTCTCTAACATTTGGTTTGCCTTGTGGCAGTGTTATAAGATCTCCAATTACCCTAAACAATTGTGCTGGGCGCGAATTTGCAGATGCAATCTTGGCTGCAAAGTATTGTTTCTTTGCAGCCTTGACTGCCATCTCATATGACTTCATAAACGTTCTATAGGATGTTCTCGTCACTTCGTCCCGAGTATGCCTCCACCGCCTCTCTAGTCGTCTGAGCCCTTGCTTCAGCTGGCGTAGCTCCAAGGTATACCATGGAGCCAGCTTCCTACGAGGGCGCAGAGGGCGCCGGGGTGCGATTTCGTCGATGGCCCTGGATAGCTGATCTTGCCAGACTTCCACCAGGTCATTGAGGGAATCGCCAGTGGGCCAAGGGTCCCTCAGGGCCGTTTGGAACCGTTCCGGGTCCATCAGGCCCCGAGGGCGAGCCAAAATAGGCTCTCCGCCCATACAGGGTTGGGGCGGCACCTCCATACGGGCCTTAAGGGCTAGGTGATCCGACCATGGAACCGCTTCATCTGCGATATCGTTCACCAAAATCCCAGACGCAAAGATCAAATCTAGTGTGTGTCCGGCCTGATGCGTGGGTGGCAGAGTGCCATCCGTCCCTTCACACACAACCTAGCCCTCACCAAGATCATAAAAAGTAAAGGTGGTCCCCCGTGCAAGCACCAGTCATTTCCGACTCTGGGGTGACGTTGCTTTCACAACGTTTTCACGGCAGACTTTTTATAGGGTTGTAATGTACTGAGAACCGAGACGGTTTGAAGGCAACATAGTTTAATCAGAAGTACATCACAAGAAAGAGAGAACGTGGGCCGGGCCCCGCTTATATACATTACCCGGAACAGCCCCCTCATCCGACCAGGCCAATCCTGGTCGATCAAACTTCCCGCCACAGATCTTGATGGGCGGGGCGTCAGGCGAGCTCCATCCGGGTACCCAGGGGTCGCCTTCAGTAGCGATCGCCATGCGGCCTGATCACTTATGTTCAATACATAACAAGGGTGGTATGCCATTGCCTTCCCCAGTCATCTACACTTTCCCCCCAGCGAGCTGGTTACTCATTTTACCAACCTCGGAAGGATGGAAGGCTGAGTCAACCTCGAGCCGGCTACCTGAACCCAGCTTCCACCGGGATCGAACTCAGGTCGTGAGCAGAGCTTGGACTGCAGTACTGCAGATTACCGCTCTGTGCCACGGGGCTCCTGCACTGAGATCATAGGTATTGTCTTAGTCATTGGCCAATCCAAAGAGGTATGCATGATGTTCTGCTTGTGCTGGAGGGCAGGGCTGTTGACCAGGCAAAGTTTCCCAGGCTTCCCTGGAGCTTTATTGTTAGCTTCCGACTTCTGGAAGCCAACAGCTGAGCTTGGTGGCAGAGCTTCCTGTAACACTTGGAATCAGCTCATCCTGCAGTCCTCACAACTGGCAGCAAGCAACAAGCAGCAACGCTCCTCATCTTGAGGTCTCCTTCAAATCCCACCAAAGTAAAGTCAAACTCGAGAACCCCTGGTCAAAGCACAACATGCAGCCCCGCCGGTGCTAGGGGTTCTGCCGCTTTCGGCAGCATGCCCTGCTGGTGCCCCTTCCTGAACCCATTAGCGTGCACAGTATGATGACATCACCCAGACGTGACGTCATCAGGCCAACACACTCAGTGTGACCCCCATAGCCCTTTCTGAGTCCAGAGGGAGCTGGGCGGGGGGGGGGGGCGCCTAGTTCTTTCTTGGCTCCGAGCAAGTGTTCCAAACCTTTAATCATTCTAGGTGCCCTTTTCTGGACTTTCTCCAATGCTATAATATCCTTTTTGAGGTGCGGTGACCAGAATTGTACACAGTATTCCAAATGAGACCGCACCATTGATTTATACGGGGGCATTATGATACTGGCTGATTTGTTTTCAATTCCCTTCCTGATAATTCCCAGCATGGCGTTGGCCTTTTTTTATTGCAATCGCGCACTGCCTTGACATTTTCAGTGAGTTATCGAAAATAAAAAAGGGGGACACAAACTTTAAATTAAAGATTGGTACGTATGTGCTGCTCCCTAAAGGGCTCTTATTTGGAAACCCCCTTGACAAAGGCTGTACTTGAATGTGAGGGAAATATAGACCCCTGCTTCTTAGATTTTTGACTTGACAGGCAAGCCGCAAATGGAAATGAACCATAAAGGTTTATTTAACAGAAAAGAAAGTATTTAATAAGGCAAGGAAGTATTTAATAAGGCAAATACGACACTGGATAATGGCGACTTTAAAAGGTGGATTCTGGTATTTCCCCCCATTGAAATCCCTGCCCTGCCCTCTTCAGGCTGCACCTCCAAAAGCTCCAAGGATGCCCCAACCTAGAGCTGGCAACCCTGTGACTTGCATGGGAGACCACCAAGACAGCCCAGAATTGCTGCATAGGAGTAAAAATGGCTAACCACTTCTGCTCGTCTCTTGCCTTGAAAACCCCATGAGGCATCTTAAGTCAGCTATGACTTTGACGTCCCTTTACACATGAATTACTCCCTTCAGATACTGGAACTCCAGGAACCAACTTTCAAAGAAGTCCAGAATTGCTACAAAGAGGAAGGCCATGGCAAGCCACCTAAGAAGGTCTCTTGCCTTGAAAACCCTACGAGATCTCCCTCAGTCAGCTGCAACTTCACAGCAAAACATCGAGAACTTCTGTTAGTTGTTTCATACCAACAATCACATTCTATGTGAGGTAATTTTAATGAACATGAACTTTTAATGACTGAAAAGAGTACACAAACATAACACGGAGGCACACAAAATGATGAAATCAGAGATTGCCTCTTCGTGTGCGGCTGCTTCAGGATCTGAAATCTCCCAGCCAACTTTACGAGATTTAGAAGCGGCCAAGTAAGGCGCACACCTGATGTTTGTGAGGCCGCTGATTTATCTGTAAACCACATCAAAGTTCCATTTTAAGAACTCAAGTGGAGAAATGTTGGAAAAGGGAAACAACCCCGGTTCCCCTTCCCCCACCCTCCCACCCCTTACCTCTCAGTGTCCCCTCTTTGAAATATATTTATTTATGTTATATTTATATCCCGCCCATTCCATACAGACTCAAGGCAGCTAACAGCATAAAATAGACAGTAAACAAAACAATATTAAAACAATAAAACAATCAGATAAATAACAATTGTGCTACTTCAGGCAGATCATATCCATAGTTGTTCACAGCTAAGCACATATACAGTCAGATGTGTGTGTGGGGGGGATTGACTGATCACAGTTAAGTTTGACTGGGAGTGAGGGTGGGGAGAGGAAACAGGAGTTTATTCTCTTTGCCATTGCTTTTAATTTTTGTAAACATACACCCCTCAGTCTCTCCACCCACTGCTTGAGGCTTTTAGGAAAGTAGGGGAAAGCTCTCTCAAATAGCATTTGGCACCTGCCGGTGCACGCTCTGTGAGGGAAAAATTTGTATTGCCTGTAGAAAGGGCACTTCTTCCTAGAGTTGCCAGGTCCTCCCCACCCCAACCACCAGAGGGAAGGGCGAGGGGGGTATGGTTGCCAGCTCCTGGAGGTTGGAGCCTGAGGAAGAAATTAATACAATACAATACAGTGTACCCTCCAAAGCATCCATTTTCTCCAGAACTGAACTCTGTCATTTAGAGATGTGCTGTAATTCCGGAAGATTCCAGGGCCCACCTGGAGGTTGGCATCCCTAAAAGAATGATCTATTGTCCAACAGTACTTTTTTTTTGGGGGGGGGGGTCAGTCCAATTTGGGTGCTCTCCAGAAGCTTGTTTTATGTAGGAACTAACAGAATTTATTGGACTGATTGTCGAAACACATTTTAATGTGGGGATTTCTAAACTTTTTTAGAAAAAATAAAATCAGAACTAAATCAAAATCTGACTCCTTTGTTTGCACGCTCCTAATCTGTGCATTTGTCATTCATAACATGTTCCTAATCCGTGCATTTTGCCGTTCATATCTTGAACTATCTCATTTGTCACTCAGTGGACAGGGATGATCAGAAATAACAGTTCTTTGGTAGCACATGGTCTAAAATCTGGGTTGAGACCCTGGAGAGCCACTGCCAGTCTGAGTGGACAATACTGACTTTGATGGACCAATGGTCTGATTCAGTATAAGGCAGCTTCATATGTTCATAAAGGGTACCTCAAAGTTACAGCGGGCTATGATGTCTTTCTTCAAGGGTGTCAACAATTTGATATTCTTGCTGTGTGTTTCTGAACAGTTGCCAACTTCTCCCCAAAGGCAGGGGTGGGACATTCTGGGGTTGAGTGAAGCTGGTATACTTTTGACACACTGCTGAAAAGGGGTAGGGAAACCTTCAGGGGAAAACGCACAATCTGGGCGTCGGCCCTCTTAAACTTGTCAGGGCTGCTTCTCAGGCTTTTCTGCAAAAGTTGACTTTTCCTTTATCTGGCTGCCGCTGCAAAGCTGTGAAAGTAACATGACGCTTTGTATAGAAACTTCTGCAATGCTTCTACGCATAACGCAGAGATACCCAACTTTGTCGAGTCTACGGTCATGACTGGAATTTTGAGGATCGGTAATGGGCACCACAACAAAACGGCTGCCTGGAAGGGGCCAATCACAAAATATTGGGAGATTCCATGTCACAAAATGTTGGGAGACTCCTTCTCCTCCCCTCCTCTGCCCAACACATTGCCCCCACTCACATCTACCTGCCCACCACCTGCCTGTGCTCTCCTCCACCAATGACCAGTACCCACCCAGCCATCCTTCACCCCAGACTTGTTCATTTGCCAGCCCTCCCAGGGCTCATACACCACCCCCAACTGTCTTATTGGGCAGTATGTGCAGCTGAGAGCATTGCAGCTGGGAGTGTCACTGCCCTTCTGTTAAGGTTGCCAGGTCCAACTCAAGAAATATCTGGGGACTTTGGGGGTGGAGCCAGGAGCAAGGGTGTAACAAGCATGACTGAACTCTGAAGGGAGTTCTGGCCATCACAATTAAAGGGACCACACGCCTTTAAATGCCTTCCCTCCAATTGGAAATAATGGATAGAGGCACCTTCTTTGGGGGCTCAGAACTGGACTCTTTGGCCCAATCTTTTTGAAACTTGGGTGGTGTTTAGAGGAGAGGCATCAGATGCTATGCAGAAAACTTGGTGCCTCTACCTCAAACAACAGCCCTCCCTGAGCCCCAGATACCCATGGAACAATTCTCCATTATACCCTATGGGAATTGGTCCCCATAGAGTATAATGGAGTGCCTAGCAGACATTTCCCTCCTCTTCCCCCCCCCCCGCTTTTTCATAACCCTGAAGTGGGGGGAGGGCCTCCAAACTGGGGGATCTCCTGCTCCAAACTGGGGATTGGCAACCAGGCCTTCACTAGCTGCACACCCTTTCCCCCAGCAATAAAAAGGTAAAGGTAGTCCCCTGTGCAAGCACCAGTCGTTTTCGACTCTGGGGTGACATTGCTTTCACAGCATTTTCACGGCAGACTTTTTACGGGGTGGTTTGCCATTGCCTTCCCCAGTCATCTACACTCCCCCCCCCAGCAAGCTGCGTGCTCATTTTACCTCCAATGGAAGGCTGAGTCAAGCTGGAACCGGCTACCTGAACCAACTTTCTCTGGAATCGAACTCAGGTTGTGAGCAGAGGGCTCTGACTGCAGTACTGCAGCTTTACCATTCTGTGCCACGGGGCAGTACTGGACAGGAAATGTAGATAGGAGTGTAGACCTGGTGAGAGGGCTTACACCAAGCAGATAGGCAGCTGGCAAGGTATGCCGCCTGCATTCCCTCTAAGCTGTGTGAGCTAGCTTAGTTTTTAGCCTGCCGCTCAGACATTTTTGTCTTAGTTCAGGAGAAATGGCCCCGGAGCAAACTGATCTATGCAGTCACTCACAACTTTAACGCCGGCAGCTCACAAAGTAGAATGTTTACTCACAAGGCTCCGTAGCTTAGAGGGGGTATTGAATGCAAGTAGGAAGAGATGGCAGAAGGCCCTTCCTGAAGACCTGGGACTTGGCAGTTGCCCACCTTACGGTATGTTGATGCAGTTCCTGGGTTAAGGTGGGAAGTGAGGTTGGTCCTATACTCCACTATCTCACTAGTGACGTTCTGTTCTTGAGACCTATGATGGGAAATCTTGTCAATAATATCAGGGCAACTATGCCGGGTTGTTCGCATGAAAACGGAGAAGAGAGATCTAAAAGATGGAACACCCCAGTAAATGTAATTATTGTAAAATACTGGTTTTTGAAAGTCTCGGCTATTGAGAACCTTGTTGAAAATCCTAACTCAAAGACAAGTGTGTCATTCATTAGAAGAACCACAATCCCCTGTCTGAAAACAGACCCGCAATCATCTTGAAGTTTATTATTGTGATTTTTTTTTTTTTTTAGCTGCAGCCATATCTGGGAAACCTTAAACAGGGCAATAGATTCACTGGTCTTATCCTCACTTTCCTTTAAAGAAATCTTTACATTAACCAAGTTAATGCTACACACCCCCCATGATAGAACTGCACAAACCTGTGAAGGCAGCAGTCTTGTCAGAATTAATTCCCCGCTGTCGGCTTGTGAAATCGAACAAAGATTTACTTTGCTCGGAAGCCTATTTTCCCTTCTGTTAATTGACCAGACATGAATCTACAGGGTCTCCCACTCGAGTTGGTGAGCTTTAGAGGCAAGATGTCAAAACGAGACATTTCTGTCGGGAAGGAAGGAAGCTCATCAAGCGGTTTGAAGATTCCACCAGAAAGATAATTATATTTCATTTTTTTGTCAAGGCACCAGGGACAGGTTCGAACATGGAACTGTCTGCAGGATGGTAATCTCTAGGAAGGGGTGGAATTCTAATTTGGGAAGAAGCGAAGTCCCTGCAGAAGATGTGCGGCCACCACTATCTAGCATCATCCAGACTGGTACTAACATTTCAGGCATTCTGGAGTCTATGGGTTTGGCTGGGGGGGGGGGTGCGAGATCATGTGTGCAAAATCTTTTCCTTAATATTCACCCGAGGGGCCAGGCTACAGGGTGGCACTGGAATTAAGTAGCAGCACATCCGCAGTGATGCGCCATACCCGGATCCAGGCAGAGGATTAATTAATTAACTAATTTATTTGTTTGCTTTGTTGATGCATATGCCGCCCTTTCCCGTAAACGGGCTCAGGGCGGATAACAACCCGGATGAAAACAATGGAAAACTTACAACCAAAACCAATACAACAATACAACAAAATCAAACGATAAAGATATTCCAACGGCGGCGACTTCCATTGGGCACATTCTATAATCAGTAGTTATAGGCCCAGAGATATAATAAGAAGATGGTAATAATTAGATAGCACCGCAGTAAGGGAGGCCAAGCAGATGAAACAGGGACGCCCGCTGCCTCAACCAAAGGCCCGACGGATGTCTTGCTTCTCTCCTTCCTGTTCTCTCTTCCCTTGCCAGCCCGGTGGTCTTCAGTGCAGCTGAGGGTGGGTACAGCCACCACTTTTGGCTGCCCAGCCTCTGCTGCCTTACAACATGCTGGGGATCGCCATTGGTTTGTTGGGGGTCTTGTCCCTGTCTTCTGACCCTCAACTCAGGAGCTCAATGATCAACAGAGGCAGCAAGACACTGCTGTGGTCAGAGGATCCACTGGAGGTGAGGCTGGTCCCTAAGCCAGTAGCCTCTCCTTCTCCTCTACCGGCCGGACATGAGATCGAAAGAGAGGCCACCAATTGAGCTTGTGCTAACTATCAGGGCTTCTGAGCAAGGAATTCTGGGAACTGGACTTCTCTGAAGCAAATGGGGCATCTTTCTGGAAGATGGTTTTAGTATTCCAGCTAGGCAGACTGGGGGAAGCTGAGGGGCAGTGTTCCTCAGGCCAGCCAATCAGCATTCCCACAGCCAGTGAGGATGATTCCCTCATGGACCAAATAATCTGTTCCTTGCACCAGCAGCTTCTTCTGGAAAGGAGAAGTGGTTGCTCCAGGGCTCAGATCCATTTCGATCTTGCGTCTGTTTCCAAAGTTGCTTTGTTTACATCCAAACATATTCATTTGGAATCGGACCAGATTTACAAATTCAGTTTCAAAAGAATGTGCCTTGCTATTTGCACATTGTCTATGCAATGCTAGGCAAGCTTTCAAACAGGGGGTCCTGGCGTGTCTCCAGCAAGATGGCATCCTCCTGGCCGCCTTCTGATGCTGTAGAGATGGAGTCACAGCTGGAAACGATCGGTCTGGGTGTTGAGCACTGATCTAAGGAAGTCTGGAAGATAAGGAGAAAACAAGGAAGACCTTCAGACTTTACAAGAGCGGCTATTCTGAGACGATGAACAGCATGAACGCCTCCGTTACTTCCGTGCAAGAGCTGCTACCTGCAAGGAGGTGTCACAGAGGCTATGACACAGGAGCCCCCCACCCCCAACTGCCTTTGGCCAGAGACAAAACTGGTTGCTCTTCTGGGAATTATCATCACGAGTCCGCACCACGTAGTCATAAATTGACCTATGAATTAGAAGAATTTGTGGAAGACTGGACTCTCTGGAGGGCTCAAGAGAGCTTCTGCATACAGAAGGACTAAAAGAAGCTGGGGAGAAACCACCAAGGAGGGCGGATTCCTGACCCTCTTGGGTTCCTTGCAGTTGCTGGCAGGATGAAGGGCGGGGGGCTGGGCCTGGCCTACCTCCATCCGGCTGGCATCTCCTTGGACTTCGTCAGAGTTGTCACTGGACAGCATAGGGCTTGGTGTCGAACTTTTATCCGAGGATGTCTGGAAGATAAAGAGGGAAAAAAGAAAGGCTTCAGGCTTACAGGAGTGGATATTCTGAGACTGTGAACAGCCTTAACTGTTCTGCCATTTCCATTCAAAAGTCACTTACTCCAAGCAAGTGTCACGGAGACTATGAATCAGAACCCACTCACTCCGCCCTTCTTTCGATCTCAGCCATGAACTGACTACGTGGCTCTGGACAAGACATTCAGCCCCCAGCCCATGTCCGGTCATGCCTACTTTGGCTCGTGGACCCCTGAAGTCTGCTTAGAACATCGAGGGCTGCAGCTCGGCTACAGAGCATGTGCAGAAGGTCCCTGATTCAGTTCCCAGCATCTCTGGTTGAAAGAATCTCAGGTCCTGAGAGAAAATATTCTCTTCCAGAGATGCAGGAGAGCTCGTGGAGAGCGATGGATTGTTGGTTGGTAGGAGGGCTCAATAGTTAGAGCCCCTGATCTCAGTGCAGGAGACACCCCCCCCCCCCCCGATTCAATTTCCACTGAAAGAAATCTCAGGCAGCAGGGACTGAGGAAGAGGAGAGCTACAGCCAGTCAAAGTTAAGCTAAACTAAAGGTAAACATCAGACCAAGCATCTGACTATACGAAAGGCGGCTTGATATGTTTCGGGAAGGTCCCCTAGTTCACTGGTGAGGCACACTCTTTGCCCAAAGAACATTCAGTTGAGGTGGGCATCGTAAAAAGGATTTCGTCTTTATTGTCAAAGAATGGTACTAGAATGTGTATTTCCGCTGTGTTCCCAGGCGTTCTTCTCCATTTACAGTTGCAGCTGAGCTGTCCCCAGACAACGTCTGTTTTGCCTTTTTTTCCCTCACTGACTAGTTTCCAGGCTCTGACAGGTTCTCGCTGCCTGCCTGTGGGTCTGTTCTTTGCATTCCTCTCTCGGTCCCCCTGACCCCGAAACCTACATGAGCCTCTGGGAATCTGCGCAACTTCCTTCTTTCCCTGGAAGACTTACCTCACTGGAGATCTCCTCCAGATCTTTGATGAAGAGGTCGTTTTCAGTAATATAGCGCCATCAGCCCTTCACATGTGGACGTTTGTCCACAATCTAAAATAACAACAACAACAATAATATCTGTAGGGGCAAAAGTCTATTGGCGATTTGTTTTTCTCTTTCCCCCCCTATGGAAATCATCCACAGGATGCCAGCCGTTGAACCAACAAAAATATCAAAAATATTGTGCAAGACACACACTCTTGAATAGTTTATACAAAACGAAGTAAATTGTATTGTGTCATATAATGAACAGCCTACAAAAGTAATGAACAGCCTACATTCATACAATCAACAATCAAAAATTAAAGCCAAACAAGAGTCTTCAAATACAGTATTTCAGGGAGGACCCCTCACAGTCCCTCCGCTGCTTGTGGGCTTCTGAAGGAAAAATTCTTGCCTTCACGCAAACTCCGGCTTTGATTGCGTTCCGCTGCTCCTGCAGCTTCCTCGTAAGCCAACTGTAAACAACAGACGTGACCGCAACGGAGGGACTCCTGTGGAACTTTATTATTGAGTCTTAGTACTCTGTTTGGAAAATTAAGAGACTGTTAGGGGTCCTCCCTGAAATACTGTATTTGAGACTCTTGTTTGGCTTTAATTTTTGATTGTTGATTGTATGAATGTATGCCTACTTTTGTAGGCTGTTCATTATACGACACAATACAATTTACTTAATTTTGTATAAACTATTCAAGAGTGTGTGTCTTGCACAATATTTTTGATATTTTTGTATTCTATATATTGTGCTGCCATTGTTCTTTTGCATAACCATTGAACCAGCGGCCATAAGTCATAACTCAAGTGGCACTTCCATGTTCAGAAACAGTCTACCTTTGAGTACCAAGAGTTGGAGAAAAAGAGCCAGGCAAGGGGCACCTTGTCTGTGTTCTAAAGCCAGCTGGCCAGTTTCTTTTCTGGAGAGAAAGCTGTGGGAAAGGGGCATTCTCCCTCCCCCCACCCCACAAGGCAACTTGGGTTGCCACTCTCCAAGGTGTGTATGTGTTTGCTCGCGTGTGGAAATCTCCTGGAATTTCAAGAAGTCTCTAGACTACAGAAATCAGTTCCCCTGTAGAAAATAGCTGCCTAGGAAGGTGGAGGACTCCCCTTATCCTTTAAGGGCTCCATCAAGGGTTACCAATCCCCAGGTGGGGGCAGGGAATCCCCCAGTTTGGAGGCCCTCCCCCCGCTTCAGGGTCATCAGAAAGTGGGGGGAAGGGAGGGCAATGTCTGCTGGGAGCTCTATTATTCCCTAGGGCAGGGGTGGGGAACCTTCATCCCAAGGACCGTATGAAGCCCTCGAGATCACTTGGTGTGGCCCTCGGGGATTGCTGGGCCGAAGCATGCCATGTGGCAGCCTCTCTGGGGCCTGGCTGGCCAGCAAGGATCGTGGGGCCCAGCCACGCAGCCTCCCCAGGGCCAGGCAGGGATCACAGGCCCCAGATGTACTGTACGGGAGCCTTTCTGGGGCCTGGCTGGCCAGCCAGAATTGCTGCAGGGCCTGGAAAAATTACTGTCACCGTTCAGTTTGCACTTGATTATCCCAGAGGGTGTGGCCTAATATGCTAATGAGTGTATGACCTAATATGCTAATATCAGGGGATGTGGTCTAATATGCTACTGAGTTCCTGCTGGGCTTTTTGTACAAAAAAGCCCTGGACGTAGGCATTTGCCTAGGAAGGCGGGCCAGGTGTATGTGTGCATGCCAGATTAGGCTCTCCCCACATGATTTCAAATAGAAAAACAATTATTTGCATTAATTTTGCTGGCCTGAATTGTTCTCCCTTGGCAGAGCACTGTTTTTTATGTTGATAATTTTTTATGGCCTGCGAATGATGTTATAAATATCCATATGGACCTTGGCAGAAAAAAGGATCCCCACCCCTGCCCTAGGGAGACTTATTCCCATAGAAAATAATAGAGAATTGATCCGTGGGTATCTGGGGTTCTGGGGGAGCTGTGTTTTGAGGTAGATGCACCAAATTTTCTGCATAGCATCCAGTGCCTACCTCCAAAACACTCCCCAAGTTTCAAAAAGATTGGACTACGAGGTCCAATTCTATGAGCCCCCAAAGAAGGTGCCCCTATCCTTCATTATATCCTATGGAAGGAAGGCATTTAAAAGGTGTGCGGTCCCTTTAAATGCGATGGCCAGAACTCGCTTTGGAGTTCAATTATGCTTGTCACACCCTTGCTCCTGGCTCCACCCCCCAATGTCTCCTGGCTCCACCCCCAAAGCCTTCTGGTTCCACCTCAAATATCCTCAGATATTTCTCGAGTCGGACTCGGCAACCCTAGCTCCACCCCCCAAAGCTCCAAGTCTTTCCCTGAGTTTGAAACGCTAGAGAGAAAGAAGAGAGGTGGATCTCCTTTCTCTGCCCTGTCTGTCGGCTTCTGAACTGACATCTGGCTGGTCTCTTTTAAAAACAGGAGCGCTGAGCTCGATGGGCCTTCTTGGTCTGATCCAACAGGGTTCCTATAATATATTTTTCGAAGGGTTCAATAAATAACAGGTCTTTTATTAAAGACTGCAACTAAGAATGGGGCTCCCTGGACATGGGCAGTCTACTTCAAATGACCAGAAGCTGGGAACAAACAGGAAAGGAAGGCTTGTGCCTTATACTCCACTTCCTGGGCTTCCCCAAATCAGCAGGGCTGGCTAGCCACTGGTGGGAACAGGACATGGTGCTGGACACTGGTGTGGCCTGACGCAGCACCACTCTCCTCGTGATGATTTCCCCCATCATTAGAGCTACCACCTAAATTTCTCTCCCCTTGTCTCTCTGCAATGGCTTCCAGGGGTGAAATTCTAGCAGGAGCTCCTTTGCATATTAAGCCACACACCCCTGATGTAGCCCCAACCCTCCAAGAGCTTACAAAAAAGAGCCTTGTAAGGCCTTGGAGGATTGGCTACATCAGGGGTGTATGGCCTAATAGGCATAGGAGCTCCTGCTAGAATTTCACCCCTGATGGCTTTTATGTGCATCCCAAGTCTCCCCAATGGAAGAAAGAGAGATGAGGTCATTCTTACCTGTTTCCCATCCATAACACCTTACTCTTTTATGCAGAGCTGCTAGGTAATGCAAAGCCACCTATGTTCTGACATCGAATGATGCTGTCCGTGGGCCAGTTTCCCAACTGAAAAGCCCTGCCAGGTTCCGAGCCAGCATCTCAACAGGTTCTGGTGTTTTCCACTTGTGGAGAATCCGCCCGTCAGGTGTTCCTCTGATAACCCGCAAAATGAAAGGAAGAGGCTTTTCAGTAGCTGACTCTGGAATGAAAGCAAACCGGCCTTTCAGATTGTTTCATGTTAGGGTTGCCAGGTCCGACTCAAGAAATATCTGGGGACTTTGGGGATGGAGTCAGGAAACTTTGGGGGTGGAGCCAGGAGCAAGGGCGTGACATGTACGATTGGACTCTGAATGGAGTTCTGGCCATCACATTCAAAGGGACTGCACGCCTTTTATATGCTTTTCCTCCACTTGGAAATAATGAAAGATAGGGGCATCTTCTTTTGAGGTTCATAGGATTGGACCCCCCGGTCCAATCTTTTTGAAACTTGGAAGATGCTTTGAGGAGAGGCACCGGACGCTAAGCTGAAAATGTGGTGCCTCTACCTCACAAAACAGCCCCCCCCCCCGGAGCCCCAGACACCCACAGATCAATTCTCTATTATATCCTATGGAAATCAGTCTCCATAGGGTATAATGGAATGTCCAGCAGACATTTCCCTCCCGCCGTCTTCTGATAACCCAGAGGGAATTGGCAACCTCATTTCATGTTGACTAGAAATCACTTCTTGCTCGATATCACTAGTGAAATAATCCCCGTATAACCCTTCTTAATGGGGGTTTGGAGGGGGGTTGGAAATGTTCCAAATCAATATAGCACCCTTATGGCTTGACAAATCTGAAATTGCTTCAAAAGTATGTTGGGGGGGGGGGTGTGAAATAATTTTCAGTACCACAAACATTCATCATAAACCTAACAACGTTATGATTAAAGATAAGCCTGAATTATAAACCTGCTTCTTCCCACGGCCTCCCTTCAGCTTTACATGCGGCTTGCTCCATGTTCACCCGTAGCTGGGCAGCTTCTCCATTCGACTCCATGGGCTGAAGTTGTAGCTTCTCTTGCTGTTTTTTTTTTCTGATTAACCGCAAAGAAATTAGCAGTTTCCCTCAGCCAAGCCTGGGGCCTTCTCTTTCCTGAGGCAGGCCAGCCTGACTGAGGAGGTGGGGCTCTTGTAGCTGGTCATGTGGGAGCCTTTTTCCCAACTGCCCCTGCTCTGCGGCCTATCGCTCCCTAGGCCCAACTTTCTAAACTGTTTAACAGAAATAAAATGGTAAAATGGCATGAGTTGCACTGGCACCGTTCCTTTGGGCCTGGGCCTAGCCTGGGATGCAATAGGCCTCCTGCTGGTGGCCGTTGGTAGGGTTGCCAGCCTCCAGGTGGAGCCTGGAGATCTCCAGCTTTGACAACTGATCTCCAGCTGTCAGAGATCAGCTCCCCTGGAGAAAATGGGAAAACACAACAGGTTCCAGTGTCAATAGAAAATCTCGACAACAATCACCGGAAACTAATAACTTCACACATTCAGTGTGTATACATATACAATATCATGCATGTCATCCAATACATGTCATTAATCTCCACTCACAACTGAAATACAAAGTCCCTTCCATTCCCTTCCCCTGCAAAAAAAGTCTGTTTAATTATGACCGTCTAGTATGCTGCGTCTGAGGTCAATGCCTCTCCATTAATGCAGTATATGTCCCACGACTGGGGTGGAGTCTTCCAACTTCCAGTGCCAAAACAATTCCAGTGGCAAAAAACAAAACAAAACTGTCAACGAGAGAATGAGAGACTGTCTACCCAGGCTTTCTCACGGTTTCGTGTTTCTGGTCCTTCCTCAGTCCTTTTCTCTCAAGAATCTTTACTTCTGGAGCCACAGTATACACAATGCAAACATGCATGTCAATTACAACTTCTGTTTCTGCATGGTATTGTATATGTATACACACTGAATGTGTGAAGTTACTATTAGTTTCCGATGATTGTTGTCGAGATTTTCCCCTGGAGAAAATGGCTGCTTTGAATGAACGGTGGACTCAAGGGCATGCTGAGGCCCCTCCCCTGCCCAAACCCTGCCCTCTCCCTGGGGGAGGGACGGTGGCTCAGTGGTAGAGCATCTGCTTGGGAAGCAGAAGGTCCCAGGTTCAATCCCCGGCATCTCCAAAAAACGGTCCAGGCAAATAGGTGTGAAAAACCTCAGCTTGAGACCCTGGAGAGCCGCTGCCAGTCTGAGAAGACAATACTGACTTTGATGGACCAAGGGTCTGATTCAGTATAAGGCAGCTTCATATGCTCCACCCCCTGCTGCACCTACTATTCAATGGACAAGGTAGGTGGGGAGGAAGAGGGGGAACTCTCAGGAGGTTCAGGCCCCTCCCCTGCCCAAACCCTGCCCTCTCCCTGGGGGAGGGACGGTGGCTCAGTGGTAGAGCATCTGCTTGGGAAGCAGAAGGTCCCAGGTTCAATCCCCGGCATCTCCAAAAAACGGTCCAGGCAAATAGGTGTGAAAAACCTCAGCTTGAGACCCTGGAGAGCCGCTGCCAGTCTGAGAAGACAATACTGACTTTGATGGACCAAGGGTCTGATTCAGTATAAGGCAGCTTCATATGCTCCACCCCCTGCTGCACCTACTATTCAATGGACAAGGTAGGTGGGGAGGAAGAGGGGGAACTCTCAGAAAGGTTCAGGAGCTGCGCTCCTGTGAGCTCCTGCTGAATCGGAGGCCTGCTTGGATGGAAGGCCACTGAGGAATTCAAGGGTTGCTACGCAGAGGCAGGTGATAGCAAAGCACCTGATCCCTTGCCTCGAAAACCCTGCAGGGGTCAATGTGTCAGCTACAACTTGACAGCACTTTCCACCGCCACCAAAAAAGAATCACAAAACTTTACACGGCACACAGTTCAGCCCTTGCTCTTTGTTTTAAGAAAAGAAGAAGAAGAAGAAGAATTGCAGATTTATATCCCGCCCTTCTCTCTGAATCAGAGACTCAGAGCGGCTTACAATCTCCCGTATCTTCTCTCCCCACAACAGACACCCTGTGAGGTGGGTGGGGCTGAGAGGGCTCTCACAGCAGCTGCCCTTTCAAGGACAACCTCTGCCAGAGCTACGGCTAACCCAAGGCCATTCCAGCAGGTGCAAGTGGAGGAGTGGGGGAATCAAACCTGGTTCTCCCAGATAAGAGTCCACGCACTTAACCACTACACCAAACTGGCTCTCAGAAACTGCTACGGTTGATATACTAAAACACCCTGCTACAGAAGCTAGGGCAGGACGGACAATGGGAGAGGGAACTAATATAGAGGGGAAAGCACAGAAGAACCTTCACCGTGAGTACTGAGAAGGTTCAGCTCCTCAATATGAGTATAAGGGGGATACAACAGCCCTTGTCAGACATTGCAGCCCTCCAGGGAACCAGTGACAAGGACTGCATTTTGCATGAAGAGAGCAAGGTGTAGATTTGCTATGCTTGTACAGATGCAGTGCATGCAACAACAAAACATGAGGTATGTACTAAAGCAATGCATGCATAGCAAACCCATGAATGGTCTTCTCCACACAAAATGGAGGCTGTGAGTATTAGGAGTATTGCTGGCTGTTGTGTATGCAGATTCATGCTTATGTTTCTTTGCCAGCGTTCCTGCCTGGCTCATTGGAGCCTTAAGGACTGAGCTTGTGGACTCTAGAACAATGGGCAGTAGGATCTAAATCCCTACTGCCCTGGTCCAATCAGAAGCCCCCGGCTGGATCAAAAAGAAGAAGAAGAAGATATTGGATTTATATCCCGCCCTCCACTCCGAAGAGTCTCAGAGCGGCTCACAATCTCCTTTACCTTCCTCCCCCACAACAGACACCCTGTGAGGTGGGTGGGGCTGGAGAGGGCTCTTACAGCAGCTGCCCTTTCGAGGACAACCTCTGCCAGAGCTATGGCTGACCCAAGGCCATTCCAGCAGGTGCAAGTGGAGGAGTGGGGAATCAAACCCGGTTCTCCCAGATAAGAGTCCGCACACTTAACCACTACACCAAACTGGCTCAAATGATCCAATGGCGTTCTATACAGGTCTGTATATAGTTGGCTCCGTTGGCCCAGTTAGCCAGTCTTCTAGTCCAGTGGTTACTATGCTGTAATCAATAAAGAGAGCTATGATCTTCTGGGGCCACAGAAAACAATTCCACACCATCTTCTATATAATAGCCCTTTAAGTAGTAGTTTCATGGACTACTTAATCAGAAGCATGAGGCAGAAGAGGGTATTTCTTTTTCGTACTCAGGAACAGGAATGACATAGGAATGAGACGGTGCCAGGATCTTCCAAGAACAAATAAACATTATTATAGGTCCTCGTTTGCATCTTTGCATGGTGAGAAGTTGGTCACTGCTTCCTGGTGGCCTGGTGCCAGACCATTGCCAGCAAGTTGAGTCTTTTTCAGTGGAAACCAGCTCTTGAAATAGATTTCTGCAAATAACAAAGGAGTCGCCATCTACGTCTTTGCTGTTTATCACCCTCCCTTGCTCAGTCTCTCCCCTTATTTATTACAGGCTTGCAGCTTGCTTAATTGGACTTTGAGGGATGATCCATTCGAGCTAAGCATTCAGTAAAAGATGCTTAGTTCTCCCCCATAGCCTCGTCACTGCGCAAAACTTGTTAATATTTATTTTTAAAAGGAAAAACCAAGTCAAAGCCAAGGGAAGGGCATCAATCCAAAAGCTAATAAGGAACAAACAGCTTGCCAGCTATTTCTTCATAGGGTATTGTTAACTGTCTAGTATAAGGAAGATGACGGACTTTCTTTTCTCATTCAGAGGAATAATTCCTCTACGGATACCAATATTTTTGAAGTTACATATCTACTCAGATGTTAACAATCCAATCCTGAGTATAGTTGCACTTTACATACAATGACTTGAGTTGACTAGGCCAGCAGTCCCCAACTTTTTTGGCACCAGGGACTAGCTTTGTGAGAGACAATTTTTCAAAAAACGGGGGGGGGGGGGGAGAGATGGTTTCAGGATGATACAATTGTGCACTTTATTTCTATTAGTTTGGTGTGGTAGTTAAGTTATGTGGACTCTTATCTGGGAGAACCGGGTTTGATTTCCCACTCCTCCACTTGCAGCTGCTGGAATGGCCTTGGGTCAGCCAGAGCTCTCACAGAGTTGTCCTTGAAAGAACAGCTTCTGGAAAAGCTCTCTCAGCCCCACCCACCTCACGGGATGTCTGTTGTGGGGGAGGAAGATAAAGGAGATTGTGAGCTCCTCTGAGACTCTGAAATTCAGAGTGGAGGGCAGGATATAATCCAATGTTGTCTTCTTCTTATTGTTCTTATTACTACATTGTAATATATAATGAAATAATTATGCAACTCACGGCCCGGTTGCTAACAGGCCACGGACCAGTACTGGTCCACGGCCCGGGGGTTGGGAACCCCTGGACTACAGTGTGAACAGATTGATCAGACACCAAGAATAAAGGAGTCACTATGGACTTGGTTGAGCATTGCGGTAAAAGGGACTTTTCCTCTGAACCTTACAGAAGGTGAACCTTGAGGGATGCAGTTCACTTCTCCCCATCCTGAGTTTGGAATAGGGTTGCCAGGTCCAATTCAAGAAATATCTGGGGACTTTGGGGGTGGAGCCAGGAGACATTGGGGGTGGAGCCAAGAACAAGGTTGTGACAAGCATAATTGAACTCCAAAGGGCCATCACATTTAAAGGGATCGCAAACCTTTTAAATGCCTTCCCTCCATTGGAAATAATGGATAGGGGCACCTTCTTTTGGGGGTCATAGAATTGGACCCCGTGGTTCAATATTTTTGAAAACTGGAAGGTGTTTTGAGAAGAGGCACTGGATGCTAAGCTGCAAATTTGATGCCTCTACCTCAAAAAACAGACCCCCCCCCCAAGAGCCCCAGGTATCTGCAGATCAATTCTCCATTATACCCTATGGGAATCTGTCTCCATAGCGTATAATGCCCTGGTATAATGCCCAGCAGACATTCAACCCCACAGATGAAGCAGCAGGAGAGCCTCCAAATCAACCGGGGATTGGCAACCCTAGACCTGGAAATCTGTTGTAATCCCAGTAGATCTCCAGACACCTCCCTAATCATCTTGAAAGAAGAGATCAGTAAAGGAACAGGTGGGTCATTTAAAGCTGAAACAAATGCAAACAGAAATAGTAAAATACACTTCCACCCACTTCCCTCAATGCTCTCGTCTTGTGCAAGTGCTAAAACCAGGACTATCTTTCGTAAAATGCAAAAAATGACATGGCTTCATCAGACATATCCACGTGTGGGCCTATGACTGGAGATCAAAAGGGATCTGGAAGGAAATCCACCAGACCGATAAGTATATTATCACTGTCCACACTTAGGCAATGCAATGAACTTTTCAGAAGCTGCTGTCTGTGTTCTGTAAGGCTGGCGTTCCTTTTGAGATATGAAACAGAAGTGTCTGAAGAGCCTGCATTAATTAATTCCTCAGAGATGAGTGGAGGATGAAACCAAGCACATTCCTTAGTTAGCAATACTTTTTTCAATCAGGCAGAATTTCAACTGGCCACCTTTTCAATTCTGGAGGTATACATATTCTTTCTATTCACTTGCCGTGAGAAAGCCGGCCCCTGTTTTACCAAGCGTTCTGCTTCTCTGTTCTCCTGCCTCTAAATTTTAATTCCTTCTTCTAATTGTCTCTCCCAAAAAGCAGGATCTGAAATAGCCTCCTTTAGATATCCAAAAAACACATAATTAGCCTTGTTTGGAACTACTCCTGGAATCCATATATCAGCATTTAAGGGCTGGTTCATATGTCCAGGTTCATCACCTGATAACTGTACCAGCAAGCGGCAACCTGCAAGTGCAAATGAGTCATCTCTGATTAACCTCCATAGACCGTCATTCATATCACCTCCAATGCAGTGGTTTTTAGGGGCATCCATTCATGCAAACAGCTGCTACACGTCAAGCGCTGAATAATGAAGAAATACGTGGCTCATAGATTAAGCTGGAATTTCCTTATATTTGTCTACCAAGGCTTTGTAACAATCGGAGTTAGTATTTTCAGAGATAATGTAAGAAGTGATGGGCGCAAGCCACGAAAAGTTAGTCACAGTTAAAGGCAACTGAAAGCAATGAAATTGGAAGTTGACTCATTAATAACTAATTTAATGAATTCATGTCTACTGTACATTCACTTGGTCTCAATGGAAATGAATGACACATAACAATCTGTGAGATTTGAGTTACGTGGCACACCATGCCATGTTCCAAGGTTCATGCACCAGGTTTTTGCTTCAACTTGGCTGCTTAATTTCATCTAGTTGTTTGTCTTGCTCTTAAAAACGGTATTACTTGCCCAGATTTCTTATCAATTTTCTCCCATTTTTTCCAATTTCACTGAAAACACAAAGTAGTGACTACCAAATGATCCTGTAGAGGTCAACTTGTAGCAAAAATCCAGTGCAGAAAGCTATGATGTCTGCCCTGAGAACTAGATAAAAGCCATGATCTCGCAAAATTCATCTTTATTATGGAGTAGAACTGATTTTTTTTTTAAAAAATAATAACTTTTACATTTTGGTGTATTTTCCCTCCTCTCCTCTCCTCAAGTTCAAATGGTTTCTTATACCATAAGCAATGTTCCCTCTAAGCTGAGTAAGAAGAAGAAGAAGAAGAACTGCAGATTTATACCCTGCCCTTCTCCCTGAATCAGAGACTCAGAACAGTTTACAATCTCCTATATTTTCTCCCCGCACAACAGACACCTGTGAGGTGGGTGGGACTGAGAGGGCTCTCACAGCAGCTGCCCTTTCAAGGACAAGTCCTGTGAAAGCTATGGCTGACCCAAAGCCATTTCAGCAGGTGCAAGTGGAGGAGTAGGGAATCAAACCCGGTTCTCCCAGATAAGAGTCCACATACTTAACCACTACACCAAACTGGCTAGTGTGAGCTAGCTCACAGATTTTTAGACTCCAGCTCACAGATTTGTGTTTTAGCTCAGGAAAAATGGCCCCAGAGCAAGCTAATTTATGCAGTAGCTCATAACTTTAATGCCAGTAGCTCACAAAGTAGTTTTTTTGCTCACAAGACTCTGCAGCTTAGAGGGAACATTGACCATAAGTCATTACTAGCTTTCTATAGGCAGTTGTAGACATCAGTACTACCAGAAGAACCATAAATACAGGAATCACTAGATTGTCTGCATTCTTTCAAGTGGTTTGGAATCAGAACTCTATGGCCAGCAGCTACTAAAAGCCTCCTTTTCTGAGAGTATGATGCAAACTTTCAGGGCACTGTGGAACAAAAAGAACATGTAAACCATCATGAAATTCTTGAGGTGGATTTCTGAGGTGGCAAGCTACCAACTCAACATGCCCAACACATGAGTTAAATATGTCACATGGAAACAGAAATCTCCACATGATGTTTGGACCATCTACACTAGACCTGATTTCAAGCTAAATTTGGTTTAATGAAACTTTTCTTTCACTCCAGTATTTCAAATACAGGGATTGAAGTGTTATCTCTGAACTTCAATCTGTCACAAATATCCGTATCGAGTTTCTTAGTGATTTTTTCAGTTTTCAATGGGGAGAAACCCATACAGTGTCTTTTACATCTTTTCTGCCCTCCCCTGTTGTGACCGACATCGAGATCTAGTTGCAGTTCAAATCTTGAACATACTATTGCATCCTTTCACATATTGGTTTTCAAGGCACCTTGTAATCTGTTTTGTCGCTCCTCCTTGAAAAACAGGAGTAGAGAGTGGAGCTAGATTTTGCCCATGAAGCATAAAATTGTGTTCTGAAGATGCTTATGAAATTTCATCTCAATGCCTTGATGTCCAAGGGAGACGCCATGTTACAAACAAACAAATGGAATGCCTCATTTTGCTCAACAAACGACGACGATGGTGACAAATGCAAATTTATATCCCGCCCTTCTCACTGAATCAGAGACTCAGAGTGGCTTACAATCTCCTATATCCTCCCCCCACACACACAACAGACACCCCGTGAGGTGGTGAGAGGACTCTCACAGCAGTCGCCCTTTCAAGGACAACTCCTGCGAGAGCTATGACTGACCGAAGGCCATTCCAGCAGCTCCAAGTGGAGGAGTGGAGAATCAAACCCGGTTCTCCCAGATAAGAGTCTGCACACTTCACCACTACACCAAACTGGCTCTCAACAACGACAGAGATTTGAGTCAAACAACAAACAACAGAGATTTGACTCAAAGGGATATTCTCTGGATTCGGCAAGATGAGATGAGCGTCTTTCAAACAGGTCATCTGTTTTCTTGCTGCTTCGGGGTCATGCTGCCATCTGCCTTGAGTCTGGGAAATGCACACAGGGAATAATGTGCAGTTATAGCTCTGGCGATCTGCCTACTGCATTAGGTCAGCCTGAAACAGTGCGCTTGCTGATACTGACACGTCCTGGCGGAACAGTCCGCTTGGGAGCAATCTGCTGTGCACGAGCCCCTACAAAAGGAACAGGAGTTGTCCAAGAGCCCATTTGGATGGGCTTGCGACGGCGGGGGAGGCATTTCTTGCACATTGGACCAGATGTCTTTCGTGAAGGATGTCTTCACAGGTCACCCCCATTGATTCTTTAATATGAAAATTCTAGGGCAAACAGTTCTATAAAATGTGCCAATTACTAAGAAAGAACATAAGAACATAAGAGAAGCCTTGTTGGATCAGGCCAATGGCCCATCCAGTCCAACACTCTGTGTCACACAGTGGCCAAATATATATATATACACACACACACCGTGGTTAGTAGCCACTGATGGACCTCTGCTCCATATTTTTATCTAACCCCCTCTTGAAGCTGGCTATGCTTGTAGCCGCCGCCACCTCCTGCGGCAGTGAATTCCATGTGGCAGTGAATTTTAATTTATGAGTTGGTAGACTGTATGAGCATGCCAATAAGGTTTAATGAAGACCTGGATCACAGAGCAGCCTTGGGTGTAAGATCTGGGAAATATCTGTAGCATCGATGTCACCTGGAGGGAAGGCGGCTGAGAGGTGATATGAACACCATCTTCAAGTACTTGAAGGGCTATCATATAGAGGATGGTGTTGAATTGTTTTCTGTGGCCCCGGAAGATAGGACCAGAACCAATGGGTTGAAATTAAATGAAAAGAATTTCCGGCTCAACATTAGGAAGAACTTCCTGACCGTTAGAGCCTCAGTGGAACAGGCTTCCTCGAGAGGTGGTGGGCTCTCCTTCCTTGGAGGTTTTTAAACAGAGGCTAGATGGCCATCTGACGGCAATGAAGATCCTGTGAATTTAGGGAGGAGGTGTTTGTGAGTTTCCTGCATTGTGCAGGGGGTTGGACTAGATGACTTTAGAGGTCCCTTCCAACTCTATGATTCTATGATTCCTTTGCTCATTCGTTTCAATGGGCTTTAAGCAATCTAACTTTGAGAAAAGGGTTGTAAGCCTTAGTTTGCACAGCTTCCATTTAGAGCACCCCAGAACTCAAAAAGTCTGACTGTTGTTTATCAACAATGGTTTGAACACTTGCTCTGGCCAGAATGTTGCCCTCCACGGTTCCCATCTGAAAGCAATTCATTTCCGGAAGGGGGTGGGGAATCAAATGCTTCCAGATGACTTTGTAAAAAAAAAAAAATCAAAACTACCATGTGGCTTGTACAAGAGAGCAGGATCGTTTGCCCGATGTAATGTTTAGACAGGAGGAGAAAACATTCGCTGCTGCTTTTTATTATTGTAATGCCTTGGAAGTCTCACAGTTGGATTCAAAGCAAAGCAATGCGTTGTAAATCCAGTGAAGTCAACGGGTTTGGAAGAGCGCAACTCTGCTTAGGATGGCGCTGTTGATTTAGTAGGACAGACGTGGTCCAGGAATAATGCAACGAGAACAGAAGAACAGAAAGTCACATGATTGAGTCATGTTGGGCAGATCCCGGAAGGAAGTGAACCATCAAAAGGGCCATTCATGCCACTTCAGCCCTGAACCCTGAAATACAAGCTGTGTTTTGGCCAAGCTGCTCAGTTAGGTTACTAGAAAGCACCTGCTCAATGTTTTCACACCTCCAGCTGAATTCTGGGTTCTCTTCAACCACATTGGCCCACTGTTATTTGGCACACATGCATGCAAACCACTTTGATGATGACTCTTGCAAGAACAATATTCAGATCCACCCCCGGTCTGAGACACCACAATATAGGTAGTGATTTTAAATTAATAGGTGAAATCCAGCCCTCTTCACCTCTCTCCCAGAGTGATCCTGTGCAGAGTTACCCCAGGGTAAGCCCTATGAAATAAACTGATTTAGACCAGAGTACCTCTGTGCAGGACTGCAGTGTGTCTACCTTCCCCATTCTTGACAGAACATCTTTTGTGTCCTGTTTCATGGATGCATGGAGATGCTTCTCAAAATTACCCAAAGGGAACACACCAATACATCAGGGGTGTGTGGCCTAATATGGAAAGGAGTTCCTGCTACAAAAAAAGCCCTGCTAACGACTGGCCTGACATGTACCAGACCACAGAAGTATAACCTTCTGTGTGCATGTTCTTATGCATGTAAGAGAGAGATGGCTAACTCAAGGCCATTCCAGTAGCTGTAAGTGGACGAGTGGGGAATCAACCCCTGTTCTCCCAGATAAGAGTCCGCACACTTAACCACTACACCAAAGCTGGTTTGAGCCAGCACTATACATATATGAGCGTTATATCCTGGTGATCTTCAGTGACAACTTGCTTAAATTGGAGAAGTATGGCACTAGGCCGAGGTCAGATGTACATAAACTGACGAGATGGGCATGGATGAAAGCCTGATGCATATCGGATTTTATGCGGTTGTCCAAACATCAGCATTTGGCAATGGTCGTTGGCTCGTTCGTGTCCTGAACTGCAATTGTTGACTCAGCTTTCCAACCTTCCGAAGTCAGTAAAATATGTACCCAGCTTCCTGGGGGCGAAAGTGTAATGACCAGGGAAGGCAATGGCAAACCCGTAAAAGGTCTGCCGTGAAAACTTTGTGAAAGCAGCGTCACCCCAGAGTCGAAAACGACTGGTGCTTGCACAGGGAACCTTTCCTAAATGGTGGGGGGGGGGGGGGGGAGGCAGATCGGCCACCTTTGCCTTCTCCCCGCCAGGCGGAGAGACGGCAAAGAGAGCTCCTGTGCTCCCCCCCATTTAAACACCCTGGCGGGGTGTTCATTTTTTGTGACAGTCTACATTGTTTGATGCCCATTCCAGCCTGTTCCGGCCCATTCTGGCTTTTACCCCGTCCCGTTTAAATGGGGGGGGGGGGAAGATGACTCACCTTTGCTGTCTCCCCGCCAGGTGGAGAGACAGCAAAGGGAGTTGCCGTGCTCCGCCCCCCATTTAAACACCACGGCGAGGTGTTTAAATGGGGGGGAGGAAGATGACCCACCTTTGCTGTCTCCCCGCCAGGTGGAGAGACAGCAAAGAGAGTTGCCATGCTCCCCCCCCCATTTAAACACCACAGCGGGGTGTTTAAATGGGGGGGAGAAAGATGACCCGCCTTTGCCATCTCCCCACCAGGTGGAGAGACAGCAAAGAGAGTTGCCGTGATCCCCCCCCCCCATTTAAACACCACGGCGGGATGTTTAAATGAGGGGGGGGAGGAAGATCACCCATCCTTGCTGTCTCCCCGCTAGGCGGAGAGACAGCAAAGAGAACTCCTGGGCTTCCCCTCCCTGGCCGGGTGTTTAAATTGGGGGGGGCAGATCACCCACCTTTTCTGGCACCTTAAAAAAACAAACAAAACCAAGCACAATATCCCACGGTACTGCGTTTGCGCAAGTGCGGAATGCCATCTCAAAAAATGAGGTCCGGTTGAGACCTCTGATCAACCAACGACGGGACCAACGCTGCTTAGAGCTGAAGGATGGAGAGATGTCTGATCAGGAAATTTGTTGTAAAAAAGCTGTGGGGTATAATAGCGACGAGTTAGGGATGGATTTAACGGTGAGTGTGACCGTGGCCTAGGAGAAGAATCACAGGAGACCCTGACATGAGATTGTCTCTCTGCATCCCCTGCTAGCCAGGATGGGAAAGATGCTCTCCTCTGGCACTAACGTCCCAGCTCGAATGACACTCAGGGATCGATCCAAGTGGGCGGCCGTGTTGGTCTGAAGCAATAGAACAAAGTAGGAGTCAAGTCGTACCTTTAAGACCAGCCAAGTTTTATTCAGAATGCAAGCTTTCGTGTGCTGGAAGCACACTTCATCAGACATCCTATTGTCTGATGAAGTGTGCTTCTAGCACACGAAAGCTTGCATTCTGAATAAAACTTGGTTGGTCTTAAAGGTGCCACTTGATTCCTATTTTACTCAGGGAATGAGTAGGAAAAGAACTCTAGAGCTGTCCTTGTCCTGTCCTGCCCTATTGCAAGATGCTTTAAAAAGTCCAGATGATCGAAAGAAGCTTGCATTTGATTTGCACAATGTATGGTTTTGATATTTAGGTCTGTGCTGCTACACAATTACACAGTTTGTAATGTTTTCCAGGAACACCTCCAATCTCTCCAAAGTCTGGGTGCTCCAGAGGCATTCCTACATAGGGGGCTTAAAATAATGACTTGAGTATCAGGACTGGAAAATTTGACTCGCACACCCTTTTCCAGGTGAAAACATCGCCTCCTTTCAGCAGCTACATCACCAAGTTTCAGCGGAGGGAAGCAAGAAAATCCCCCCCCCCTTCTTTGCCAATTAAATAGGAGCCTGGGTAATAATAAACTTGAGCTCTTAAAGCCTGCTTGTACTGGTTTTTTCGGGCAGTTTAATGAAGGAGCAAGACATCTCACATGCTATAATGAATGAAGTTTACACTGGGGAGATAAGGGGGGAAAGTACATACACCTTAGAGGTACCGGATTGTATCTGCAGCCACCGGCAATTTCTAATCTAAGCATTCGCTAGCTTGCAAAATTTTTACCGTCAACTGTTTGCGGAGGGAACGAGGTTTCGTCTGCAGAAGAAGACATACCTGAAATTCAGAGTCTTTTGCAGCGCGAGTCGGTCTAACCGCACGGTATTTTTTTTTTTACTGTACCGACTCTTGCTGTCTGTGCTGCAAACACACACAATAGGCATGGCAGCGCTCAGTCGGCGGGTGCCCTTCAAATAGCCTCGCAAGGCTACTTGCAAAGGTGTGTCGCCATTACCCTGGGCCCTCTCTGGGCAATGGCGCAACATTTGAGCCCCCAAATGGCCTTTACAAGAGATTGACTCTCCTCCGTGTTTGCCTCAGAGGCAGGGGAGACACTTTGTTTTGCAGGCTTTGGGTGGCTACAAGGGGCAAAAGAGAAGAGGGTGAAGCAGTAAAAAGAGAGGGGGGGATGGAAAGAAGCACTAAAAATGTAGCAGAGAGAGGGAAGAAGAAGATGATTTTGGATTTATATCCCGCCTTCCACTCCAAAAAGTCTCAGAGTGGCTCACAATCTCCTTTTTCTTCCTCCTCCACAACAGACACGCTGTGAGGTGGGTGGGGCTGAGAGGGCTCTCACAGCAGCTGCCCTTTCAAGGACGACCTCTGCCAGAGCTATGGCTGACCCAAGGCCATTCCAGCAGGTGCAAGTGGAGGAATGGGGAATCAAACCCGGTTCTCCCAGATAAGAGTCCGCACACTTAACCAGTACACCAAACTGGCTCTCTGAAGAAGACTTCAGATTTATACCCCACCCTTCTCTCTGAATCAAAGACTCAGAGCAGCTTACAATCTCCTATATCTTCTCCCCCCACAACAGACACCTTGAAAGGTGGATGGGGCTGAGAGGGCTTTTACAGCAACTGCCCTTTCAAGGACAACTCCTGTGCGAGCTATGGCTGACCCAAGCCCATCCCAGCAGCTGCAAGTGGAGGAGCTGGGAATCAAACCCAGTTCTTCCAGATAAGAGTCCACACACTTAACCACTACACCAAACTGCTTCTCTAACACAGAGGCCAGCAAGATCTGGAGGAGTAAACAGGGAAGGGAATCAGAGGCAAGCAGAATCAGCATGAGGATGGAGGGCAGAGCAGACAAGTCCTTGCAGGTCTCCCACTTGTAGCAAACCCATTTGTATTACAGACGGATGCTTTCTTTCCCTAAGCACAATGTGATCTGTGGTGGAGGAGGTCCATTTGCTGAGTGATGAATGGCCACCTCAGCTCTGGGTTGCCTTGGCATGAGTTCTGTTATGTACCCAGGGCCCGGAGCAGATCTGAGCGAGCCAAAGTTCCTCAAACGAGGTGCATGAGATGAGATCCCTCCGCTCCCAAAGAACATGCTGGACTGCCCTCCAAGTTCCTGAACTCCAGGTTCCTATTCTGGGCATGCAATCATGTCTGTCATTAACAAAAAGAGGATTTCTTTTGGCAGTTCTCAAGTTGGCCCCAAATTGTGTTTTCTTCTCCAACATAGCTTAGGGATTTCCATGTGAATCATGTTCATATATGTTATCACATTAAGGGACTACTTTGTCAAGATGCGGTGGTTCTTCTCATCTATCAAATGTTGTTTATTAGCTTCCATCAGTAAGCAGCTGGTGGTGATTGCTCATGGATCTGTGGAGAAAAAAAGGCACAGATGAAAAAGAAGACTGCAGATTTATACCCCACCCTTCTCTCTGAATCAGAGATTCAGAGCGGCTTACAATCTCCTATATCTTCTCCCCCCACAACAGACACCCTGTGAGGTGGATGGGGCTGAGAGGACTCTCACAGCAGCTGCCCTTTCGAGGACAACTCTGGTGAGAGCTATGGCTGACCCAAGCCCATTCCAGCAGCTGTAAGTGGAGGAGTGGGAATCAAACCCAGTTCTTCCAGATAAGAGTCTGCACACTTAACCACCACACCAAACTGACTGATTGTTCCTCCGCTCTAAGAAGTTTAGGGTTACCAGCCTCCAAGTGGTGGCTGAAGATCTCCTGCTATTACAACTGATCTCCAGGCAACAGAAGAATCTCCAGTTCACCTGGAGAAGATGGCCTCTTTGAAAGTTGGACTTCACTACCCCATTGACATTCCTCTCCTTTCCAAAGTCCGCCCTCCTCAGGCTCCACCCCCAGATATTTCCCAACCCAGGGCTGGTGACCCTAGGAGCTCGAGACTGCATGTGTTTCATCTTCACATCAGTTTTGCAAATTCAGTTAGGCTGGGAGACAGTGATTTGCTCGGGGCTATTCACTGCCAGACTGAGCTAAATCCAAACTCCCACAGAGACTTGGCTCTCTACGGTCTACAGACACTTGACATGGCTACACCTTGCTGGTCGGGAAGCTTGTTCAAACACTTGCCCATCGTCGTGAACACAGGGAGACCCAAAAACATCTAGCGCTTCCTTAAACTTTACATTAAAGCATGCCTCCAAATGCCCTGACCTGGATGGCCCAGGCTAGGTCTCAGTCAGTCCTGGTAGATCTCAGAAGCTAAGCAGGGATGGGCCCTGGTTAGTGTTTGGATGGAAGACCTCCAAGGAATTCCAAGGTTGCAATGCAGAAGAAGGCGATGGCAAGCCATCTGTGTTACGTAATCCCTTGCCTTGTAAACCCTACGGGGTCATCATCATTCAGCTGTGACTTGACAGCCCTTTGACACTCACGTGCTTCTCAACTGCATATTTTTGCCCTCTCAGGAAGGCAACAGACAGGCTGTAGGCTCAGTAACTGTCAGGCAACATACTTACGAAGAATCCATCATTTCAAACCAGTCGACATGTAGAACAAAGAGATCCATTAACTTCCACTGAGGAACCCGGCGTCCAAAGTGTAGTCTGCATGTTTAGGTATTCGGCTCTCTTGTGCCAAATCTCTGTCTCTCTCTTTCCAGTCTTGAGGCAGTGCAAATGTTCCATTCAAGTACAGACACAATCCGTTTGGAGCACCAGCGGCGCAAATATCGCTGAGCTGCACGTGGAAGCTGAGAAACCTCTTAATAGAAACGAGCTCTCAAAATACGGCAGCCCCACCCACCCCTTTCCTGCACTGCAGGGGGCGTCCCTTAGGGGTCAGCAGCATTCCAGCGAGGTGAATCGTGGTTGATTCATCCCAGCAGATCGCCTAAGCACTGTCTGGAAAAGGAAATCTAACAGGCTGAACATCCAAAGTCAAAGGGTGAAGACCTAGGACTAGACATTTCTACCTCCCTCCCCTTTTTCGGTTACTTGTCCAGGAGTGTAACTGAGGCTAGCAGCTGCCACCATCAGGACCTGACCTGACCTGTTCTTGACTCAGGTGGAAGACTTCCAAGAGGAAGGCTCTTCGAGACACTTTCCCTTTATATCCCTGAGTCTGCAGAAGAGTACTTTCTGCCATCTGTGCCGTGACAGGCCTTCCTTTGAAAGCCAGTGGACTAGGGTTGCCAATCGCCAGGTGGGTAAAACACACAACAAACACTGTTAAACACGATTTAAATCTGGGACTCATGTAGCCATACCTGTTGGGCTGAGGACTGCTACCTCAGGAATGAATCATAATTACCGGTACTGTCTGCGTCTATCAACAAGGAGGAAGTGATTGACAGCAGAATTTGGTACCATATTTCTACAAGTATCCAGAGTTGTATCAACTATTGGAATTTTGTTTATGGACTTTGGACTAATGAGAAGTTTGTGTAGAGTGATTGGTGGACAAAGAATTATGAAGAAATGTATAAGTTAAATGTTTAAAGTATTTTTTTTTTTTTTGCAGCATATGATTACACAGTGTTTGTTGTGTGTTTTACTAATCTGTACACTGTGGTTTCTGGTTTGTTTAATTCCCAGGTGGGGGCAGGGGATCCCCAGTTTGGAGGCCCTCCCCCCACTTCAGGGTCATCAAAAAGCAGGGGGAGGAGGGAAATGTCTGCTGTGCACTCCATTATTCCCTATGGAGACCAATTCCCATTAGGTATAATGGAGAATTGATCCACAGGTACCTGGGGCTCTGGGCGGGCTGTTTTTATTTATTTATTTAGGATTTATATCCCGCCCTTCCCATGAAGTTTTTGAGGTAGAGACACCAAATTTCAGCATACCTTTCAATGCCTCTCCTCAAAATACCTTCCAAGATTCAAAAGGTATGGATCAGGAGGTCCGATTGTATGAGCCCCCAAAAGAAGGTGCCCCTATCCTTCATTATTTCCAATGGGTGGAAAGTATTTAAAAGAAGTGTGGTCCCTTTAAATGTGATGGCCAGAATTCCCTTTGGAGTTCAATTATGCTGGTCACACCTTTGCTCTTGGCTCCACCCCAAAGTCTCCTGGCTCCACCCCCAAAATCCCCAGATATTTCTTGAATTGGACTTGGCAACCCTACAGTGGGCTCATCAGGGTTGCCAGGCATTGCTTGGCAAACAGTGGAAGGGTTGTGGGTGAGGATATGGGAAGGGCCTCGATACCAGCTGTGGCCACCACGTTCATTTTGGGTTTTAAAAAACCAGAAGTGACATGGTAGTTTTAGGAAGCACTGGAAACTCTATGGTATCTGGTGATTCCTAGAGCTACCTTATGGCACTTCTGTTGTTTTACCAGAATGATGTACCGCACATAGCACTATGAGTTTCTTTAAAAAAAAAAAAAATCTCCAGCCACCAATCAGAGCAGCAGGAGGCACAAGAGTGGGGCCAAGGGATCCCCCACCCTGACTAGGGGAATGGAGCCGCTAGGGCCCATCTACCCCCAGCACCCCCAGATTCTCCCTAGGACCTGAAGAAGTAAGAGGGCAGTTAGAGCCAAAGC
This sequence comes from Heteronotia binoei, assembly GCF_032191835.1. NCBI lineage: Eukaryota > Metazoa > Chordata > Lepidosauria > Squamata > Gekkonidae > Heteronotia > Heteronotia binoei. The sequence goes on along the minus strand of NC_083232.1, from coordinate 105,691,518 downwards.
TTTGACTGGGTGAAGGAACACATGCCTGGGTATCAAGGGGTGCCAGCCATTGGTTGGTAATTCCCAGGAGCATTGGGAAGGCAGAGTCTACTGGGATGTCACTTCCCAAAGGAGGTGATGTTATGATCCTCTAGGAATTTTCTCCACGGCAAATCCAGAGATTTTTCAAACTCCTGGGCAATACTCGCTCTAAGCTGTGGAGCCTTGTGAGGAAAATTCTACTGTGTGAGCTACTGTCATTAAACTTGTGAGCTACCGCATGAATTAGTTTGCTCTGGGGCCATTTCCCCTAAGCTTTGGCAAAAATGATGATGATGATATTGGATTTATATCCTGCCCTATATTCTGAATCTCAGAGTCTCCGAGCGGTCACCATCCCCTTTGCCTCCCCCCCTCTCACAACAGACACCTTGTAAGGTAGGTGGGGCTGAGAGAGCTCTCACAGAAGTTGCCATTTCAAGGACAACTAGGAGAGCTTTGGCTGACCCAAGGCCATTCCAGCAGCTGCAAGTGGAGTGGTGGGGAATCAAACTCGGTTCTCCCGGATAAGAGTCTGTGCACTTAACCACTACACCAAACTGGCTCTCAGTTTGTGTGAACCAGAGGCTAAAAAACTGTGAGTTAGCTCACAGTAGCTTAGCTTAGTGGGAACACTGCTCATGGGCATATTTATATAGTTTTTTCATTGATTTGAAAATCCCTAGAGCGTCGTGATGCCGCTGCCTGCTCTGAAATAGGAAGTGGCATCCAGATGTTGATCAATACTAGTTCCCCCTTCAGTTCCCCCCACTCCACTGAGTGAGGTCGGGGGACAAAAAGCTCCCCTGAGAGATCCCCTACCAAAACAGGTAAATGACAACCCTGTGGGTATCCCAGACTCCAATCTAATGCAGGAAGACAGCATCACTTTGTAGATCTTTGCAGAATCTTGGCCCCTACACTGGCTATAGGAAAAGGGTGTGTGTGTGTGATCAGCTTCCTACTTAAGCCTTCAGCTGAAGTTTAGCTTTTGCTGAGTCAACAGCTCTCTGGTCTAGCTCATGGTAGTTTGTTCCCTGCAGCAAAGCTGCTGCCTCTATGCCAAGGGTTTGCTCATTCCAGCTTAATCTCAGGTTCATTCCATGGCAACTCCATGTCATTTCTTTCGATTGTCCAGGTGAGTGAATGGGATAGGCCCTTGCTAAGGTCCAGATACTGTGGAAGGGGTTTACCAAGCCAGAAGCCCAAGGCCAGGTTTCTAAACAGGCAGATGGGGCAGCAACAAGGAGGCCTAAGGAGCCAGCCTTGGAAACCAGAGCTGGAGATGTCAGAGAAAGACCCAGGGTTGACTGCTGAGGGCCAGTTAATTAATTAGAATAGCCAGAAGATCCTAAGGTTGTCTGGCAATCAGAAGTTTTAGCTTTTTTTTTTTTTTAGCAGTATGCACCACTAGGTGACAAGCTAGATTCGTGCTTAAGGCAGCATACATTTCAGAGGTGGTTTGCCATTGCCTGCCTCTGCGTCACGACCGGCGTTCCCTCTAAGCTGAGTTAGTGTGAGCTAGCTCACAGTCTTTTAGCCTCTGGCTCACACGTTTTCGTCTTATCTCAGGAAATACGGCCCCAGAGCAAACTAACTCATGCTGTAGCTCACAACTTTAAAGCCAGTAGCTCACAAAGTAGAATTCTTGCTCACAAGACTCCGCAGCTCAGAGGGAGTATTGGTCATGACCCTGGTATTCCTTGGTGGTTGCCCTTCCAAATGCTAGCCCAGACTTACCTTGGTTAGCTTCTGTGATCTGATGGGATCGGGCGAGCCTGGGCTATCCAGGTCGGAGGTAAGGGCCAGTGTTTGGAAGGGAGAGAGATTTCATTATAAAGATGTTTAAAAGAAGCATCAGTCATTGAACAAGTGAAATTTACACCAACTGGATGTGTATGGGAAGCAAGCATAAAAGCAGGATAGAGATGATCTTATTATCCCTTCCTTGCCTTCTTTTCTCTCCCTGCATGCATTCCTAACAGCCGCGTGGCGCAGAGTGGTAAAGCTGCAGTCAAACTCTCTGTTCATGACCTGAGTTTGATCCCAGCGGAAGCTGGGTTCAGGTAGCCGGCTTGAGGTTGACTCAGCCTCTCATCCTTCCGAGGTCGGTAAAATGAGGACCCAGCTTGCTGGGGGGGAAGTGTAGATGACTGGGGAAGGCAATGGCAAACCACCCCGTAAAAAGTCTGCCGTGAAAATGTCATGATGGACATATGAAGCTGCCTTATACTGAATCAGACTCTTGGTCCATCAAAGTCAGTATTGTCTACTCAGACTGGCAGTGGCTCTCCAGGGTCTCAAGCTGAGGTTTTTCACACCTATTTGCCTGGACCCTTTTTTGGAGATGCCGGGGATTGAACCTGGGACCTTCTGCTTACCAAGCAGATGCTCTGCCACTGAGATGCAGCGTCACCCCAGAGTCGGAAATGACCGGTGCTTGCACTGGTGCTTTACCTTTTTATGCGTTCATTATGCTCACTGTTGATTGCTTTTAGATGTCTGCATTCGTTCTTGGTCATCTATTTCCAGGCCAGTTTCATATGTTCTCCTTTCACCCTTCCTTTAGTGTTATTGCTGTTGGTTGCCAGACAGCCAAATCAGAAATGAAGGCGGGGATTGGAGTCAGGGCAGCTGATGTGGCACAACCATGTTTGTGTAAAGCAGGGGGAAGCATTTCTGTGAGGGTGGGAAATAGGAATTTGAGAGTGCTTCTTTTTTTGGGAGAAAGGTAGCAGAAGATCCTAACTTTTTCAGCTCCCCTTTCAGCTGGTGTGAGTCCTTCTTACATCAGCAAAGTGGTTCAAGAAGAGAAGGGGGGCATTAGCATGACTGAAGATAATACTTCTTCAGCACCATGTTGTATTAATGTAAAGTCTACAGTTCCGGGGTGTCAAACTCATTTGTTTTGAAAGCCAGATCTGACATCAATGAGACCTTGTTGGGCTAGGCCATGAGTGTCATTTTAAAAGAACCCTTAAAATAAAACATGCTCAAAACATTAGTACTCGTTGGTCTTAAAGGTGCCTTCTTTGTATCTCTCTCATGGGATCCAGGGAACTGGGCAAAGGAAGCTCTGGCTCTATCCTTCCTTCCCCAGGGGACCAGGAGGGGGAGGAGCCTTAGCTAATAGAAGGAAGAGAGACTTGGCTCAATAGTTCTGCTGTGCGATTGAGAGAGCCTGGCAAAGCAAGCTATTCCTCCCCCCCTTCTCCCCAAGGGAGGAGCCTTACCCAATGAAGAAAACAGATGCTTTGCTCTGTAGCTCCTGTGTGATTGAGCAAGCCTAGTAAAACAAACTGTGGCGCAGAAGGAAGCAAGAGAATGGGAGAAGGAAGCAGATGACAGCCAGTTGCTCAGGGGACAGATAGGAAGCCTCGGGGGCCTCATTTGGCCACCGGGCCACATGTTTGACACACCTGGTCTACATGATTGAATGCTTACAAGAACAAGACTTGAAGGTTATCATGCATCACAGTGTCACACATTGTGTGGCTTACCTAGCTTCAGGACAATTAGGGGCTACTGTCTTATGCACTTCTGAGAGTACGTCCTATTGAACTCAGTGGGATTTCTCTTTTGAGCAGACGTCCATAAAATTGGGCAGTTCGCTAGCTTTGCTGGGCGAGTCTCAAGAACATTCTTTTTCCAGCAGGCCTGATAAAATGGCAAACAGCATACCGTGTTCAGAAAGCTCTCTTGGTTCCAAGACATTCGCTCATAAAAATTCCAAAGTATTTTCTTTCCTTTAGGAACACCAGAGGGGGAGTGGGGCGGGGAGGGGGGGGGAAGCAAACTTGGCAGGTGTGCCAAAGAAGGCAGGGGAATAACTGGAAGGATGTCCATGAAATGGAAAACATGAAGCCTCCTGGAGTGAAACTGATTTGTTGTCTTCCCCAAAGGTGATTATGTGCCAATCGTTGAGCCTTGTTTGCATTGTTTCTGTATAGCGTTCTCTTCCTACTGAGGAGGCAAAGAAGATCCCTGGAGCTGGTAGCTGAGTCTCTGCCCTTCTGAGATGGCTCCATATTTTAATCTACTCCTACTTCCAGAAAGCCAGTCTGGAGGCAATGAAGTCTAAGTCCGAGTTGGAAGGCAGAGGTACATTCTGTGCTATGTTCTGGCTTCTCAGTGTTCTTCCTGGACTGCTGAAGGGGCTTAGATGCAGCCTCTTGGGTTGCTTCCTGGATCCCAGGCTCCCCTCTGGAGATCCAGTTTGGTGCAGTGGTTAAGTGTGTGGACTCTTCTCTGGGAGAACCGGGTTTGATTCCCCACTCCTCCACTTGCACCTGCTGGAATGGCCTTGGGTCAGCCATAGGTCTGGCAGAGGTTGTCCTTGAAAGGGCAGCTGCTGTGAGAGCCCTCTCCAGCCCCACCCACCTCACAGGGTGCCTGTTGTGGGGGAGGAAGGTAAAGGAGATTGTGAGCCGATCTGAGATTCGGAGTAGAGGGAGGGATATAAATCCAATATCATCATCATGACTTTCTTCTTCTTCTTCGTGTCTTTGGATTCCCCCATCTTGGTGAAGAGGAGCCCCATCCTGGTCTGTGAAAGAAGCCAGGCTCCCTAGTAGGCAGGGGTCATTTCATAGAAAAAAAGGTGCCAGAGAGCGCAACTCATTTGCATATGCCACACACCCCTGACATCACCAGAAGGCGTACTCAATGAGATCAACTCAGCATCTACCATAAAATGCTTCCTGAATTAGAACTGTCATAATCAAACCTTACTCCCCTCATACTTTTTCAATGACTTTCTCCTATGTGGCCACAGTGGCATGATGAAGATTTCCATCTGTCTGCTTTATATATTTTGGTTATTTCCCCCCTTTTTTGTGGGGGTTAATATTAGAAACTTTGTCAAATCTTAGAGTTCAGCAAAATCCTCACAGGGGGGTTGAACAATGGAGGCCAGAAGCAATTACTGAGGGGAAGGGAGAGAAAGAGCACAATAAAATTTAGAGATTCCGGAGCTCCTGCCCAAAATGAAACCTACTAGTAGGTATTCCTCCTACACAAGTGTCTGCCTGAGCAAAGGTAATTGTTGCCAGGGCTTTTTCTTTTTAGCAGGAACGCCGTTCCAGGTGGCTTAGTGGCAGGGGGTGTGGCCTAATATGCAAATGAATCCCTGTTGGCTTTTTCTCCAAAAAGCCCTGCGCGAAACAATGGTGACATCAGGGGGGTGGCCTAATATGCAAATGAGTCCCTGCTAGGCTTTTTCTACAAAAGAAGCCCTGATTGTAGCTGTCACAAAGAAAGGCTGACAGTCATCCTGAAGGCAAGAGAGGGCCTTTAGAAGCAAATAGAAGGCTGTTTGGCTTGAAAGCAGCGTACATCTACAGTAGGCAAGCTTAAGGACCAGAGTTCTCCCACCAGGAGCTGTTAACCATGGCAACTAGTTGGACCTTCCATATTTAGAAGCACTGGACCTGTGAGTAGCAGATGCTAGAGATAAAGCTTAATGGAGGATGACTTCCATCATTCTGTGGCTACGTGCTTCCAGGGACACATGAGCGCATGAAGCTGCCTTGTACTGAACAGACCAATGGTTGATCAAGGTCAGTGCTGTCTGCACAGTGGCTTTCCAGGGTCTCAGTGGCTTCCCAGGGTCTCAAACCGTTACGTATGTGTTGTGTCCTAGGCTCAAATGGGAGAACTGTTACTTTTGGAGGGAAGCTGAACAAGCCAAAGCTTGTACTCCACACCAGGGTTCCAGAGAAGGCCTAAGCGTGCCCAATCAGGGGAAGGATTGAAACATAAGTAGCCAATTAACATCTAGGCTCATACTGTACCCTGATAGGCCCTTAGGCCCCTGTAAATAGCCAATCCATGTACATAGTTAAGGACCAATCAGAAGGGGGCAAGAATTGTATAAAGGAGCAGGAGGTTTGAATAGAGCTCAGTCTGTGTTTGTGTTCCTGAAGTAAAGCTTGCTGAAATCACTCTCCGACTCTGGTCTCTTACTGCGTCAACCCCAGTACTTTACAGTATGTGAAGCCATATTACGGCTGCGGGGTTTGCTAGTTCCTGCTTGATTCATTGGAACCTTTAAGACTGAGCTTGGGGAGACAGAGACAAAGGGAAGCAGGATCCAAGTCTTTACTTCCCTGGACCAATCACTAGCTGCCTGCTGGTTCAAATGATCCAATGGTGTAGGAGCACGGGAACTGTAATCGTTGCCCCAGTCGAGCAGTCTTAGTTCAGTTTTAAAAGGTAAAGGTAGTCCCCTGTGCAAGCACCAGTTGTCTCCAATGCTGGGGTGACATTGCTTTCATGTTTTCACGGCAGACTTTTTTTTTTAAACGGGGTGGTTTGCCATTGCCTTCCCCAGTCATCTACACTTTCCCCCCCAGCAAACTGGGTCCTCATTTGACTGACCTCGGAAGGATGGAAAGCTGAGTCAACCTGAAGCCGGCTACCTGAACCCAGCTTCTGCCGGGATCGAACTCAGGTCGTGATCAGAGAGCTCGGACTGCAGTACTGCAGCTTTACCACTCTGCGCCACGGGGCTCCTTGAGTTCAGTTTACCATGCTGTCATCACAATGAAGAATGCGGATCACTAAGCTGACCGTCTCCTCATGGATTGACAGGGCCGGATCGGGGGGGGGGGGCATAGGAAGGTGCTTGCTCCAGGCGCCAACGGAGGGGGGTCGCCAAATTGGGTATGGAGTCCATTGTGTTCTATGGGACCATAAGATAGAATGGCCCATAAGGGGGCGTCATTTTTTCATTTTGCCCCCCCCCCCTTTCAAAAAACATGTAGATCCGATCCTGTGGATTGTACCCAGTATTTAACACAAACAGAGATCTTTCATATCACCTACTATCTGAACCTTTCCGCTGGAGAGGTCTGAGACTGAATCACAAACTTGCAGCGTGCGAAGGTGGGGCTGTGCCACTGAGCTGAAGCTCCAACTCTATTT
>NC_083232.1:101319186-101340147 GCF_032191835.1 Heteronotia binoei | reverse complement strand
ATCAACAGGGCTACTCACCTGGATCCACCTACAGGTTGGCAACCCTACAGCAATGGCTAGCCAAGCAGCATTGAGCTGTCACTAGGAATGCATAGAGGAATGCCACTTCTGGGTTGGGAAATATCTAAAGATTTTGGAGGTGAAGCCTGGGAAAGGAGGGTTTGGAGAGGGGGGAACCTCATCAGGGTACGTCATAGAGTTCATCCTCTAAAGCAGCCATTTTCTCCAGGGAACTGATCTTGGTCATCTGGAGATTTTAATAGTGAAAGATCTCCAGATGCCACCTGGAGTCTGGCAGCCTTACATGTATATGAACAGCCTTCCCTTTTCTATGCTCCTAGCATTTGGTCTTCCTGTTGTCTTTTTAGCCTCACTTAGCTTCCATTTCGTCACAGCTATTTGCTGTTAATCCACCTCTATTTAAAAAGCCCTTTAGAACTATCCGTCCTCTTTCCATAAAAGGAAACCTCTTCTAGGAGAAACCCTTTCAAACCATGTTCCTCAGTGTCCTTCCAGATGCTGATGTGAAATTTGATTTGCAGCCTTTTACATTTTAATTAGATTTCAATTGCATTTAAAGGGAAGCCCACATTTTAACACTGCCACCTCCCTTTTTTGACGCACCCCTCTGTATCTAAGCAGAAACCAAAACCAGCAATGTTAATAAAAGTTCATCAGGGGACGAAATTGCTATCAGAGTAACACTTTATATTATGGTTCTCAAGATGTATTTAATTTACTTTTAATAAGAATATTTTTCATGCTAAATTAATTCCAATTGATTGTTTTAGGCATTTTTTTTTCAAGATTAACAATTAAGAAATGGATATTGAGTCCAGGCTGTTGTGCATATTGAGTTCTGGCACATCAATTATATTTGCATTTGCAAATCAATTTGTATTTATTTTCTTACTGGATACACTTTCATTACTTTAATGAAAGCAAAGGTAGGCTTAATAAGGGTAATTATTGGAGCTCTATAAACATATGTGGAAGAAATCAGTTTAGAGCTAGAAGAGCCAGAAACACCCTAATATCTTAAGTGCAGGGCACTGCTTGGACCAAGATGGGTGCCAGGCAGGCAGAGGCCTGGGAAAGTAAATGCAAGTCAGAGTGGCTGGCTGGCTACTGGCCTCCTTTCCCTGCAGAGATGCAGGACTTTAGAACAATGAGTCACCCAGGACCTCTGATTTATTCAGAAATAATCCCTTCAGAACCCGAGCCTGCCTTCCCCTTCACCCATTACCCTTGTTAACAGTGATTAATCACACTTAAGTCTATTCACCTTCTCAATCACCCTTCTTGTTCAGTCCTTATAGAGCCACCAAACTTCTCCCGCCTCTTTGTCAACCTCTGGTAGAACATCAAATCACTGTCCTCTGGTGATGAGTCAACTTGCCTCAAGACACATTTGCCTGTAAACATGTCTCCCTGCTGCTGCAGCAGGTGTGTGTGTCCTTGGATCCTGTCCTGGTGTATGGTCTCTCCTTCTCTTGCTTTCAAAATGCTTGTCATTTCCTTCCTTGACTTTCTGCTTCATGTGATCTCTTCAGAACTGATAAATATCACTCTTCCCCTAAACAGATTTCCCCTTTCCTCTCTGCTTTGGTGTAGTGGTCAAGTATGTGCAGACTTTTTCTGTGAGAACGGGTTTTGATTAATTAACCCACCCAACCACTGCACTACATGTTGGAATGGCCTTGGGTTGCCATAGCTCTCGTAGAGTTGTCCTTGAAAGGGCAGCTTCTTTCATAGCTCTCCCTGAGACCTTTACTAAGGGTGTCTGGTTTGTTTAGCTTTGGAAATAGCCAGTCTGCCTAAGATAATAGGGGTACACACTGCATTAGCCCAGAACCTGGGATTCTGTCAATAGGCTGTCAGCTACAACATTCATTGAAGATGGATTCCTGCTCTAGCTTGATTCCTGAAATTTATGTCAGTTGCTGCTGGTTGGGAGGGACACTCAGTGTCAGACACTGAAAGCTTTTGATATTATTGTATGAGATGTATTCTACAATACAATGTATAGCCTGACCTAACTAGGTGTCAAGTCCAATTAAATGTAAAGTCTGGGACTTGGGTGTTGAGCATGAATTTGGGGTGAAGCAGGAGACATTTGGTGAGCCAAATCAAGGTTATTGTGGACAATATTTTGGGCTAAAGAGAATTGAGGCCCTCTGGTCATTCGTTTTGAAATTTGGGGTGATTTTGAGAAGCACTAGATGCTATACTAAAAATTGTGCCTCTCCTAAAAATAGCCCCTCCAACCCCCACCTAACCTCAGATCACATTTCCCATTATTCCCTATGGAATCGTTCTCATAGGAATAAATAGAGTGCCTAGTAACATTTCCCCCCCCCTCACATCTTCTAAAGGGGAACCTACCAACCAGGGAGATCCCCCCTCCAGCCCCCCTCTCTCTCAATCTCACAACACAAACACCTTCCGTACTAGGTATTCTTCAGCAGAATGTGCTTGCTGGGGAACGAAAGAATGCAAGTATGCACAGGAAAAGAAAGGGAGGAGCTGTTCTCATAGGAATGTTCTGACCATTTCCATGAAGCCCTTCCTGTTTACCTGTGCAGCCTTAAAGGGGCCACCATTTTAAAAACAGATCAGAAGCTCTACAACTACATGATGCCTACAGGTATGTTCCCTCCCTCCCCGCTTCCAGATTTTTTGAGAGTGGGGGAGGAGGCTGCAAATTAGGGGGTCCCCCGCAGGGCGATGGGGGGGGGGTTGGAAGCCTAGACTTACTAACTCCATCTTTGAACTTTTGCTACTAACCCTGAAGCAGAGCCTTGCATACCAAAGTAGAGGCAGAGATGTTATAACCCATCTGTGAATTCACTCCCTGGTACTAACAAAAGCAACAACCTTTGAAAATAACATGCCTCAAGGAAAGCAGCAGGGCTCTGCCGTGAGAAAGGGAACCGCAAGAGATAAGGGGAAGTGAAGGTGTTACATGTATCCTGGTAGTGTGAGAATGTAGATTTGTATAGGAATCCTTTGATGTATGTTGGTTAAAGCATTCCTGTTCCACCAACAAGCATCAGTTTCAATGCTTCATTGTTCAGAACCTTTTGAGTTATCAAATAAACACCTTAACATTGTAACCAATGGAAGTCCGCTTACTTTGAACCTCCACAGTCTGACACTCAGTGAGGTATAACACTATCAAACCACTGTCCAAACAGTTGCAAGTCTAGCTCAAAAATATCTGGGACTTTGGGGGGTGGAGCCAGGAGACTTTGGGGATGGAGTCAGGAGACTTTCACATTCCTAAAAGAAATAAAATACAGCAGTGCAGTTCCCCTGAATACAGTCTTCATTTCCTCATACCCCAGCAGCTGCACATCCCCGCCCCTCTCTCTCACACGCACAAAGCAGTCAATATTTGTAATCCCACACTTTTGTGATCTTACTGGGGAAATTTACTCACAAAGTTGTTGTCAAGATCCCTTGCCATGTATTTCGAGATGCTTGCTTGCTTTGTTCATATTACATCTATGTACTTTAAAAACTTGGTTTACTGAACCCTTCAATTACGCCAGTACCAGCCAGTTCTCCAGGTCAAGAGATATCTTGGTGTGTGTAATTGTTTCTCTTTGATTTTCTTGTGAGAACTAACTGCTTAACTAAGGCACGTTTTGTGCTTGAATTCTGGCAAGTTACTAATGGTTGTGGATAAAGGTATATAGCCTGGAACTCAGTACCCTCTTCAGTTTAGACACTTTCTCCTGTAAATGCTTGTAATCTTTTATTCCGAATAAGCATTTTTCCTGATCTCATGGAGAGTATCTTTATTTGAAGATAGCAGCAGAGCTGACAGTTAGTGAATATAACCATCTGCTGTATGTTCAAGCAAATTCTTCAAACTAACACAGGGGAAACCAAAGGTTCCAGTTTACTCTTTACTCTCTATTCTATTGTGCAAATGACTTCTGACTTCTGAAAGGAATGTAACACAAATCCTCCATTTGTTGTGCTAGTTTCCCTTCCTTTCTAGCAGTTCACTGGAAGCAGCCATGTTGTTCTGCCAGCTCACCCCACCCTCATTCAGGCGGTCTCTTACAGATTTAAAGGCACACACACCTTCTAAAAAGCAAGCTGTTTCCAAGCTTCTTCTAGCCTTCCAAAGTGGAAAGGCACATGGTGGCTATTGGGGGCAGGGTTTTCCCGCCACGGGCCAGCTGACTGGGGGTGGGGATGAAGCCTGCAAAACCAGAGGATCCTCCACTGGGATCTGGGGATTGGGAAGCCTATGTCCAAAGCAGCCATTTTCTCCAGAGGAACTGATATCCTTGTCTCCACCCCAAGGTTAGCAACCACAACATTTATGATTGTTTTTAGGTACTAACTGTCAGCTGCCCATTCAGCACTCTGTGGAGCCAAGCAAAGAGGGCAGAAGGTCTTCACACTGCCTTGTGGAATAACCTCTTCTGTATACTCCTGTGCATGAGTGCCCAGTTACGGAGGACCATGCTGTTGAAATACACTTATCTAAATGTTAGTTGCTATTATTGGTGTCCCTTTGCCAGCCCAAGGGTCCAGGCTGCAGTGACAAATGGAATGCTTTAATATTTATTTAGACTAGCAACGAGAATTTAAAACCTTGTGCTTCGTGGACTTGAGTGACTTAACTGTAAATTGCATTGCCCTTTCTGATTTTCTCCGTTTCAGTTGCATCGCAATGCAAGCATCTCCCTCAAGATCCATAGGTTACTCTAATAAGGCTCAAAACAAAGCAAGAATGGAATGGCCACCCAATCAAAGTATGAAATATTGAAAAGGTCAAAGGAGTGCAACTTGTTACACAGATTCATTGAATATAAATTAAGCGTTACACTCCTGATACCTCATTCTCTTGACTGAGTTATAATGAGAATGGAAGATGGCAGAAAATTAATCCCTTCTCATTAAAAAGCTTGTAATGAGAATGTGGAAATCAGTACAAATGTAACCTATTCTCATTACCATCTTCAGGAAGGGTCTTTGCGGTCTTCTTCAGATGTCACAGCGATGAATGTTTTGGCGCTAATAAAACACGACACCAGAGAAAATGTAGTTACACTGAGTCAAATTTACATGCTTATATCTAAGTTCCCCAATTAAATCATCTGAAAGGCATGGCCTTTTCCAATTCTCTATGTAACAGAGTTTCTGCTATATTTTTATTTTATTTTCTTCTATTTATCTTTCCCATCCATTATGGGCTTGTGATTGTTAATAGTTTCCCCCTCCCCAGTCTTTCATACAATCATAGAGTTGGAAGGGACCTTTAGGGTCATCTAGTCCAACCCCCTGCACAATGCAGGAAATCCACAAGTACACAAATCAGGTCTGAGGAAAATTTCTCCCAAAGTGGTCATCAGCATTTCCCTGGGCATATAAGAAGGGGCCATGAAAACTAAGCTCTTATGCAGCCCTTTTTGCCCACCTTGTCATGGGCTGGGTCCAGACTGGCAGCTTTGCTTGCATGGGAGGCACCTCAATTTGGGCTAGTTTAAAATGGAGCAGATTATTCCTGGTCAGACGCTCCAGTGCAAGTCACCCATATCCACACTCTGGCAGGGTCAGGCAGCTGTTGTGCACAATCCAGGTTTCTTTTTCCCCATACCTTTAAGTGGTCATGTGCATATGCACTCATGCACTCAGTGGATGTGTTTAAAAAACAAACCAACCAGAAGCAGCTTGGGGCAGCCTGGCAGGTTCACACCACCAATCCTCCTCTCTTGCGTGCTCCCATGTTCACAACACACCAGGAAAGGTGGATGGGTGTGTGGCAAAAGAATGTGCTCCCACTTTGTAAGTGGTAGCTTGTTTGAGCTGCCTCAGAGAGGCCAGAGGATGGGGTGAGTGTGGGGAGTGGGACGGGCAGCAGATATGCACATTTGACTTGATTTTTAAATTTGTCTGCCAGTCATCCCTGTGTCAGCTTAAAGCTGCTGCTGGACCCAACCATGATCTGCCTAATTCACACAATCAGCATTGCTGTCAGAATGACCATCTAGTCCAGTGTTTCCCAAAGTGGGTGATATTGCCTCCTGGGGGCACTGGAACAATCCAGGGGGCAGTAATAGTCCTGGTGCAATTGGGGGGCAGTGAATAAAATAAATGGGCAGTGGAAGCATAGAGGAGAGGAGAGGAGAAGAGAGAGGAGAGGAGAGGAGAGGAGAGGAGAGGAGAGGAGAAGAGAGAGAAGAGAGAGGAGAGAAGAGAGAAGAGAGAGAAGAGAGAGAGAGAAGAGAAGAGAAGAGAAGAGAAGAGAAGAGAAGAAAGAGAAGAGAAAGAAGAGAGAAGAGAAGAGAGAAGAAGAGAAGAGAAGAGAAGAGAAGAGAAGAGAAGAGAAGAGAAGAGGGTGGTAGGTGTCAAAACATCACATTTCTGGGAGGTATCCAGAATTTCTAATGTAGAGAAAAATTTCCATTAACAAAGATAGTGTTCCTTTTTGTCTGCTACTTAGTGCAATTCCCCTAATTTGACTAGTAATGAGGACCAGAACTCCATCTTAAAATATAAGAAGGATACAGTTTATTTATAAAACAGAATAAAAAATATAGAGGTGTACAGACAAACTAGAAATACAGAAACAAAAAACCTTGCAAGCCTATCCTAGCCAATACTTGCTACAGCTAGCAGCTTCTCAAGGTTGCTTGCAGCTCTCCTCAGCAATACAGTTCAAGTCAGAACAGTGGAAGCACTGAGGCAATTGCACAAACTTCTCTGAAGAGTTCCAACCTGCAGCTTTCTCCTCACAAGGTTTTCTGCAGAGCGTCAAGCTTCTTACAGCCCTCTGGTTACCAGGTGGTTGCTTCTGTTGATTTCAGCCAACTGCAATGCCCCAGACAACAAGAGTGTCTTCTGCAGGGCAGTGCATGGGAGTAGGCAGGGTAGGCACAATCTCGCCAGTCAGCAGGCAAGCCAAGAGCCCTGGGTGGCGCTGCTGCGCTGCACTTTTCTTTGCAGGGCAAACATTGCCTGTGCTTGTCGGAAGCTTCCAAGGAAGCCTTCAAAGAGAGCCCCATTTTAACCGCTGCCTGCTGCTTTCAGGTTGAAAGCGCCTGGGTTGCACTAGTCAGAGGTGATGTGCGCAATGGGAAGGTGCCACCCACCCAGCCACTTTCAAACAGTAAAGCGGGATGCTCTTCAGAGGCTTCTTTTGAAGCCTCTGAGAAGCACAGACAATGTTTGCCCTGTGAAGAAAAGTGGTGGTGCGGTAGCACTTGTGTGCGCAGCCCGGGACTCTCAGCTTGCCTGCTGGCTGATGCGATGATGTCATCACTGGGCACAAAGAATACCCCCCCCCCCTTAGGAGCACATGGGGAGGCTCGCCTAGGGCGGCAGAACCCCTAGCGCCAGCACTGATCTTCTGCTCCTCTTCCTGAGTTTTGATATTTTACTAATCCACTTTATATCCCTGACTGGCTGTCAAAGTGCCAGAACTGTGCAACCAATCATTGGTACAAAACAACCAATTTAGCTGGGCCCATCTAGATCTTCTCCTGTCAAATACCTGTCAAACTAGATGGCCTCCTGTCAGTTGTAATTGACAGTTCACAGGTGTTTACTATTTTACAAGTGTTTGCCATTAAGAACATGGTCTTTAGGCTTACTTAAGCTAATAGCAACCCAAACAAACACTTAGAAGTCGGGTATTGTCATTTTCCAGGTAATGATGAAGACAAGCACTTTGTCAGGCTCTGTAACTTTACTATGCTAAAGCTATAAATTACTAACCAAATGGACTCTTCATACTAACTCCAAAGCTTTTGTTATACTGTAACTAGTCTGCATATCAAAGGGAATTTGCTTGAAGTGTTAACCTTGTATAGGGTGTGAAAGGAGCAAAGGAATGTGGCCGTTAATAGATACCATGTCCGGCCAGCATCCTCCCTTAGGCAAAGAGATAAGGGGGGAGCTCTCATGTGAAAGTTTGCACCTTCGTTCTCTTTTGTTATGAGAATAACTTTGTTTAGAAAATGCTTTGATGTAGAATCCCATAAGATCCAGAGACCCCTAGTCTCTGGCATTAGTCTCAATCTTTGTATCTTGCAATGAGTTTCCAATAAAGTATACATTGTCTTCAATGAATACGGCCTTGAGTCTCCATCGCCTGACACACTTGCACACATGGTTGATGAAACGTTCAATTTCTTGACAGGAGGCCTCTGCGACTTGTGGATGGGGTACCATGGCAGTCTAGTCTGCCCTTCCAACCCAATCTTGTAGCTATGACACAGTCATAAAAAACTAAGCAATGACCATCTGACATTACATCAAAGAAGCCTTTCTCTCTCTATCTCCATAGTAGTAAAGTCTCTTCAAAGAAAATTCCTTATTCTTTCATGTCATTCTGGAAGCCATTAAATATTTCCTGAATTGCCTGGAGCCAGGAGCCCACTGATGGCTGCCTGCTTCATTCATTACTTCATATTTCCCACGCTCTGACCTTACTTCCCATAGAGCTGAGATAAACAGCTGCTGCTTCAAATACCACTCTAATCTCTGTACTGCTGATGGTAAGTAATGATTTCAAAATTAAAGAAATTGCAAGGTGGCTTTTCCCCAACTATTCATGTGGGGGTAGAGTTCCCAAGTCTGACTCAATAAACATCATACTTTTAAAATTACTTTCTCCTATGTGGCCCCAGTGGCATGGTGAAGATTTCCATCTGTCTGCTTTATATGTTTTGGTTATTTCCCCTGGGGGAAAAATATTAGAAAGTTTGTCAAATCTTAGCATTCAGCAAAAATATCACAGGGGGTTTGAACACTGGAGCCCAGAAGCAAGGTATTTTTTTTGGGGGGGGGAGAAAGAGCACAATAAAATTTAGAAGTTCCAGAGCTTTGCTCCTGTGAGCTCCTGCCCAAAACGAGGCCTGCTCAGCACACAGATCTCTTTTTACTGCTGGAAACTTTGCACCACAGCTGTCACCTCTTTCAGGATCTCTTTGGCACCTTGGCTTTTCAGCTCTTAGCCATCACATGAGATTGTAGTGGAGGCGGGGTCTATCTTGGGGCTTGGTAGTGGGTGACACCATTGCCACCAGTATAGGCACCCAATTTTTTTTCCTCTTCAGTGCTGCTTTGCAGGGGTGGCTGAAGTATTCCCAGTAAATTGTCATAAAGGTCATACCTGATACATGTGTGTGAGGGGAGTTACCTCCACCCCTACTAGTGTCCCAATTTGGTTAAACCTCCAAAAGCTTTTAAAGAAAAGCAGGAATGGAGATAGAGCATTCCCCGTAACTCCTTCAGTTCCAAAGTGGCTGGGATGCAAAACTGTTGGAGGCTGCAGAGTTGTTAACGTGATTCACACCTGAGAATCAGCATGGTGTAGTGGCTGCACTAGGAACTGGGAGATCCAGGTTCGAACCCCCTCTAGTGCCCTGGAAGCTGGCTGGGTGACTTGGGGTCAGTCTTTTTTTTTTTTTACCTTCCATAATTTTCTTGGGAGGTTAGATCTGTAAGTTTAGTAAGATGTACTCTGGCACAAATTAAAAAGTTCTATTTCTTAGGAGGTAACCAGTTCATTCCAGCAACTCTGAAAATTTACAATGCCAAAATCCTTCCTCAGTTGCTATATGAAATACCTTTGTGGACTGGAGCCTTTAGTCCCTGCGTGGAGAATGTGCAATCATCATTCTGCCATCAGATTTTAGGTGCTCCCAAATGTGTCCCCTACTCATCCATTTGTGCAGAGCTAGGTTTACATCTTCTAGAAACCAGAGCCTGGATTAAGGCTTTTAAGTTCTGGTTAAAAATTCATTTCAGAATGGATTCAGGAAGTTTATTATACTACCTGATGAAAGACAGGCACAACACCACTTGGCTCTCTACATTTACCCACAAACTACAAAAACTTGGTATTGAGGTGGACACTCTTTTCTTATGTCATTCTTAGGCAAGAATGTCATCCTTGTGTCATTCTTATGTCATTCTTTTCATGTGTCATTTCTTATGTCATTCTTTTCTTATGTCATTCTTATGCCATTCTTAGGCAAGATTATTGAAAGGGCTGGCAGTGCAACTTCAGTTTTCTGGATGATGCTTCCGTGCTTAACCCACGTTAATCCAGTTTTTGTCCGGGTCACGGGACAGAGACGGTTCTGGTCACCCTCACAGATGACCTTCAGAGGCACCTGGACAGAGGTGGTTTGGCAGTGCTGATGTTGCTAGACTTGTCGGTGGCGTTCGACATGGTCAACCATTAGCTATTGACCTGTCGCCTTGCCGATGCTGGGATTCTGGGGTTGGCCTTGAACTGGCTTTCCTCCTTCCTCCAGGGTTGCAGACAGAGGGATGGCGCTAGGAGATGAACTATCCCAACAACACCCACTTATATGTGGTGTGCCGCAGGGAGCAGTTCTTTCTCCAATGTTATTCAACATCTACATGTGCCCCCCTCGCCCAGATTGCCCAGAGGTATGGGCTGGGTTGTCACCAGTATGTGGATGACACCCAGCTCTATCTGTTGATGGGCAGCCAGTCTGACTCCACCCCGGAAGATCTGTCTGCAGCATTGCAAGCTGTGGCGGGGTGGCTCAGGCTGAGTAGACTGAAATTAAATCTGACAAAGACGGAGGTCCTGTATCTGAGTCACTGTTGTCCGGGACTGGAGGTCCATTTACAGACCTTCACCAGAGCCCAGCTCACACTGGCACCCAAGGTTAAAAGCTTAGGGGTGCTCTTGGATCCCTCTAACAATGGAGGCCCAAGTAGCTGCCACTGCCAAGTCAGCCTTTTACCCTCTACGGATGGCAAAGCAGTTGGTCCCCTTTCTCAAACGCGACGACTTGGCAACACTGACTCATGAAATGGTCACCTTGAGACTGGATTACTGTAATGCTCTCTCCATAGGGCTGCCCTTGTCCCAAATCCAGTGACTTCAGCTAGTGCAGAACGCTGCAGCCAGGCTGTTAATGGGAGTTCCTTTACGAGAACACATCCAGCCTGTGCTGAAAGTGCTGCACTGGCTACCGATAGGGTACCGGATTCACTTCAAGGTGCTGGTCATTACCTTTAAAGCCCTATATGGCCAGGGTCCTGCATATCTTAGGGACCGCCTTTCCCTGCACATACCCTAGCGAGCACTTCAGTCTGGGTCTCAAAACCTGTTGACAGTTCCCAGAATCAGAAAAGCTAAGCTCAAAACGATGACAGCCAGGGCCTTTTCTGTTGCTGCCCCTAGCTGGTGGAATGAGTTACCAGAGGAGGTTAGGGCCCTGCGAGAGCTCTTACAGTTTCACAGAGCCTGCAAAATGGCACTCTTCCACCAGGCATTTATATGAATGGTAACATCTGCAGCAATCGGACTGGCCCATAAGAACACTACCAATGGTCTACTGCACTACGCTATAGCGATCCTGAGACCTCTGAGTATAGTTAACCACCAGAATTTAAATCGCTGCCTGATATTATGATAGTAGCATTTACAAATGTTTTAAATTGTTTTTATGTTCTATGCTTTTATTGTTGCTTATTGGATCGGTCAAACTAATGTGTTAGTGTCGACCCTTGGTTTGTGCTTGCCTTCATGCATATTCACTTTCATTTGGTGGAAGTGCAGCTACTAGGGGATGAGGAAATAAAGACTCTTATTTGGGGGAACTGCATTGCTATATTTTTATTTATTTATTTTAAGGAATGGGAAAGTTTCCCTGCTCCACCCCCCAAAGTCCTCAGGTGTTTTCTGAGTTGGACCTAGCAACCCTAGGGGGCTCCAACCTGAGTCTCCCAGATACTAGTCAGACTCTTTTATTCAAAATGAGAGTGGGCTGACAAGGAAGTCTGCGACTATCATTTGAATAATTTAGTAGCATTTCTTCTTGTGGATTTTTTTGTTTTGCAAGATGTACTTTCTGCACAGAGATAAGACAGGATATTGTCTGCAAATATCTTTGCATTTCTACAACTTTTTTTTAAAAAAAGTTTTGTTTTCATTATTTATAGTCTGCCTTGTCACAGGGGCTCAAGGAGGATTATACCTAACTTTTACACATGTTGACTACTGCACTTTTGATCCATTTTGAAAGCACTTTGCAACTGGATTTTATTGTGTGAAACAGCAAAATCTGTTTGCATACAATTTCTAAAGTGCATTGAAAATGCATTATTCAGCACATAGTGCAATCAACAAAATGGGGTACCCAATAGCATAAGTGTTAATATGACATACTAAATCAGGGGTGTCAAATTCATTTGTTATGTGGGTCAGATCTGATGTAAATAAGACCTTGTTGGGCTTGGCCATGCGTGTCATAAAATGTAATGCCAGGTAACAGAGATATTGGGTGTTTTTACATTCAGTTTGATCCAGAGTTTTAGAGTCTTCAAATCACCTGCCCCTGTTCCGCTTTAAGTATTTTCCTTTTACATTTAAGCGTTTCAATTTTTTTTTTTGGGGGGGGGGGATGTCTCTGATCAGTGGGCAGCCGGAATACCGGTGCTTAGTTAAATGTATACAATTGCTTGGAAATCGTGTCAACACTGCTAAAACAATACAAATTTAAATTACTAGATAAGGCAAGCAATGATATGTAAAAATTTCAAGTGCTGTCAGTTGTGGCTTTTGGAGGAGTCTTTTAAAACACATTAAAACTTCTACAATACAAGTTTGAAACGCATGTAGAGAAAAGACCAGATCAAAACAAGTGTGGAGAACAACGTTGCAGCGGCAGCTCCAAAACTCATCTCACCAAAACAAATGTAGATGCTTCGGGCACCAACAAAGCAAAACAGTTGTGAGAATGTTAGGTAATGCGAGTTTCCAATGCGGTGATAGAGTCGCAAATTGCCAGTGTAAAAACACCCATAAAATTTTTAAAGCACTCAGAGAAACACAGTTAATTTTTTTTAAAAAAAACTTAAAATACAACATGCTTAAAACATTAGCACTCTGTCTTAAAGGTGCTTTCTTTGTATCTCTCCTGTGCGATCTAGGGAACTGGGCAAAGGAAACTCTGGCTCTTTCCTTCCTTCCCCAGGGAACCAGGAGGGGGAGGAGCCTCAGCCAATAGAAGGGAGAGAGGCTTGGCTCAGTGACTCTGCTGTGTGATTGAGAGAGTCTGACAAAGCAAACCATCCCTCCCTCCTTCCTTTCCAAGGGAGGAGACTCAGCCAATGGAGAAAATAGAGTCTTTGCTCTGTAGCTCCTGTTCAATTGAGCAAGCCTGGCAAAGCAAGCTGTGATGCAGAAGGAAGCAAGAGAGAGGGAGAAGGAAGCAGATGACATCCAGTTGCTCAGGGAACTGATAGGAGGCCATTGGGGGCCTGATTCAGTCCCCGGGCCACATGTTTGACACTACTGTTAAGTGGTACAGGAATTACATAACTGGATCCTACTTACAATATGCAGTAAAGACCTCAAATCCCAATCACTTATCCAAGAAAGGCTGCAAAGCCATTTTGTATGTTCAGCCTTATTACTTGTGCAGGAAAGCTCTCTGGAGTGCTTTGCGGAAGGCCAGGAGAGGGGGAGCTTTCCTGACCTCCTCAGGAAGACCATTCCACAAGGTGGAAACCACTACGGAGAAAGCAAATGCATGGGCACTGGTTGATTTTGCCCATTTGCAGGTTGACAAATTGAATGTGCTGAAACAACAAGCTAATATATATCAGATTCTTTTTTCAAACCTGGAAAGTGGAGAAGGGCCTTTGCTCCAGAAAAGCAGGACTTCAGGCACTAAGTACGGTTCACTGATCTCAACACACCTGCTTCTAAGATCAGGTAAATATTTCAAGTGCACCTGTTTTTGATTACTCCCAACAGAATGCAGGATGACCTCAAAAGATACCTCGCTCAGGATGTTTTCTCAGGCACTGAATGCTACCTAAGCCTTTTCCAAAGAGCAAGAGCCTGCAAGTTGATTTCTGTAAAAACTGGGAATGATGACTGAGTCCTGGGCATAGCGAGCCATTTGGAAAACTTCCTGATTATGCTTTCTGTGGAATGCATTCCTTTACTTTGGATGCATTGACTAGTCCCCGAATATTTCCTGAAAACTTGAATATGTGCTGAATATTCACTGCATTTTTGGCATCCATTTTTAACATCTTGTGCTATTTAACCTCCGTATTTGATATTTGCATATCAATATTTTAACAACATCTCAAAGCAGGCAATGATATTTATAGTATTTTACAGGTGAAAAACTAGTAGATTTCATATTTGGTGTCTGCCAAAAGAAGAAATGTTGTCCTGGGTTGAATGTTCCCCTATTGAACTTTTGGGGGCCCCAATAGAGTTTTTTAGAATGGGGTCCCCAACATGGTGACTGAGGGCATTGTGGCACCTGCCAACACCTTTCCTGGCACCAGCCAAGTGGTCATGAAGGGCTCTCTCATAACCTTGAATTAAACTCAAGAACTAACTGGCAACCAATGTAGCTGTTTCCAAATGGGCAATATATGTTCCCAGTGGCTAGCCCAAGACAACTGTTGGGCTGCTGAAATACAGCAGATGGTTACATTCAGCAACTCACATGAGTAAACTGCCCCAGTGAGATCACAAAAGTGTGTGCTTGCAAACTGTTTGTTTTGGCTGCTTTCTGAGTGTGTGTGTTCACTTTCATTTAGTGGAAGTGCACCTGCTGGGGCAAGGAAATAAAGACTGTATTCAAGGGAACTGCACTGCTGTATTTTTATTCATTTATTGTAGGGAATAGGAAAGTCTCCTGGCTCCACACTTAAAGTCTCCAGATATTTTCTGAGTTGGACCTGGCAACTCTACAGGAAACCTTCCTAAATCAGGGGTGCCCAAACTATTTGAGCCTGTGGGCACCTTTGGAATTCTGGCATAGCATGGTGAGCACAGCCACAAAATGGATGCCATAGCTTCCCTTCAGTCACACAAATGAAGATACGTGTATTGTGTTTTCTTTGTTGAAGATCAGTTCAAGGCTCAGTTATATATCATATAATGTTGGTTGGGAAGAGGTGGGGCTACCCTCAAAGACAACACTGAAACTACAGAATGCAGCAGCCATTGGTTGGCTCTCCCACCACTCAAGGTGACTTGTCTTTGCATCAACCAGAGCCCCCAGGCCTTTTCCATTTTGGCTTCGGCTCTGCGGAAAGGACTCCCTGAAGAGGTGAGTGGGGCCCTCTCCTTGGAGATCTTCAGGAAGCACTGCAAGGCCTGCCTGTTTGAGGGAAGGAAGGCAAGTAAGGTTGCAATTCTCCAGGTTTGGAAGGAGATCACCTGGGGCTACAACTGATCTCCAGGCAACAGAGAGCAGTCCATCTGGAGAAAATGGCTGCTTGGAGGGTGGACTCTATGGCAATATTCACTGCTGAGGTCTCTCCCTTCTCTAGACCTTGCCCTCCTCAAGCTTCACCCCCGCAATCTCAAGGTGTTTCCCAACCCTGAGCTGACCTCCCTGTTTGGCAGGCATCATTCAAGGGGCAGAGGGGGGGGGGGGAGATTTAGGGTTTCCTATTTTACTTTTTGTTTTAACAGAATCGGTACATTTTTAGCTATTATTGTAAGCTGCCTTGACGCATGAGGAGATAAAAAATGTTTTAAAATATTTTTTTTAATAAATGTAATACATAGTTACTTAATGAATTTTAAAAGAAATGCATACAAGTGAAGACAACTGAGAAGGGCCCAGGTAGGGCTTTTTTGAGCAGGAAGGCCCAGGAATGCAGTTCCAGCTGGGTTGATGTCAGGGGGTGTGGCCTAATATGCAAATGAGTTCCTGCTGGGGACTTTTTCTACCAAAAAAGCCCTGGGCACAGGTATACCTCTCCTACCCCAACAAGGTAGAATGAACTCACAGTATCTCATAAAGTTACAGGTTCTCTTCCTTCATGCTGGGCTTCTGAAATACCCTTTCGTGACCTGTGGTATACAAAGGGAACAGTGAAGTCTGTCTTGGCCAGGGAGAGAGGAGTGTAGCAGGATTCCTTGCTGCTACCTTGCTGCTGTTGCCTCTTTTACTCCCCTGTTCAGAGGGAAAATGGAAGTGCCCTGAAAAGCAGGAAAGAACCCCTGGCTGTTTAATATGCTCCAATGTCTTACCTCCCTTGCTTTGTTTATTTCCAAGGAAAGTTCAGCTTTTACTGCAGAAGAAATGAAAAGGTCTTTGAATGTTCTTTACCCTCAAAAGTACCTAAAATTATACCCTTATTGCTTGTAGGTTGAGGAGCAGTGGCTGAAAGCAATGTGCTGACACATGTGTGGGGTGCTCTTTGCACAATGAATTTTAAATTCTCTGAATGAGAATAGCACAGCAAATTGGCATACTTTGGGGGAAAGGGAAAACAAAATCACTTAGCATGATTTTTTAAAAATTGCTTTATAACATTTGACAATGCACACTGTTTCCAGTAACTTCTGGTTTTAGTTGATTTCATTGGATCATGTTGTACACCATCCTGAGCTCAGTTTCACTGGGAAGGGCAGTTGATCAATTCAATAAACAAACAAATAAATAATCACCTCATTCAGTTTGGCCATAACTTCCAGGCCCTGAATTTGTGGTTCTTGACTCCAAGTCCTGTCATGAAAACACATAAGCCCAGTGGTTTCCTCTGCCTTATTCATTAGTTAGAAAAACAAAATTTGGAAGGAGGTGGGGCTGGAGTCAACTATGCCCCATTCTTGCTACCTGGCAGCCCTGTGGATGTCATGGGATCACAATGCTGGGAAGTTGTTTGAGCTTATTTTGGTGGGGAGACATGCAGTAACGTGCAACAACCCTGCTTTGAAGAATGCCAGTTCCTGCCACCAAAGGAGAGAGTGTCAGTGTTCTTGGGGGTGGCTGAGGAGCTCCCAGTAGTACAACTTGCCTGCTGGCAAAAGAGATCCCCTGGAGAAAATGGCTGCTTAGGAGGGAGGTCCTTTCCCTCCCCAAGCTCTGCCCTCCCCAGGCTGCATCCTCAGAATCCCAAGGGATTTCACAATCCAGAGCTGGCAACTCCAGCAAGCTGGACCCCTCCTGGATCCCAATCCGTCAAGTGGGGCTTAAGAACAAGTGCTGAAGTCTGCTCCTCAACATCCAGATCAGCATGTTGCCCCTCCGTGTTTTAATTTTGGTGCAATTCGTCACCATTTGGAGCCAAGTGGAAATCAGAGAGGTCTCCTTCAAATTGGCTGGGGAATCAACTTTGTTCACAGGCTTTCCATCATGGTACAGATTTGGTTCCACCCAGGTAATCAGGGATAGTGTGGGCTACTAACTAGGGTTACCAGGTCCAAGTTTTGAAATTCCTGGAGATTTGGGAGCAGAGCCTACGGAGTGCATAGTTTGTGGCGGGGAGGGACCTCAGCAGGATTTAATGCCACAGAGCCCGCCCTCCAAAGCAGCCATGTTCTTCAGGGGAACTGAAGTTTGTCCTGTGGAGACCAGTTGTAATTCTGGGAGGTCTCCAGGCCCCACATAGAGGCTGACAAACCTACTATGAACATATATATTGTTAAGTGCCTTGTGACACCTGGAGACCCCACTCTGCCATGGAGCATGCAGAAAGATCTTAGGCCGATCATGTGCTTTCAGCCTGATCTACCTCACAGGGTTGTCATGATGATAAAATAGAGTAGAGGAGAATAATGGAAGCCACTCTGAGTTGGAGAGCAAAGTATGATATCAGTTCAGTAAATAATTAAACCCCAGTCTGAAGGGGACTATCAGGCAATCATTGGCTGTTTAGCTGGGACCTGGGGAGGGAACCCCCTCCATCCTGAGTAGCATCAGCCAAACCTTGAGTTGCTTTAAAGCATGGGTGGAGGAACGGGGGAGGGGGGACCCACAGAGTTTCAGGACTTTAGGGAGCATTTCAGGCTGCAGTAGGAAAGGGAAGGCGAGAGCCTTGCTCTATGCAAAGCATAAATCCCTTTTCCCACAGAAAACCATAAGTGATCTAACCCCAATCATTCCATGAATGAACACTGAGTTAGCCGGACAAAACAATGTTCGAGTCCAGCGGCACCTCTAAGACCAACGAAGTTTAATTCTAGACACAATTAAAGGTGCCCCTGGTGATATGATCACCATTTTCAAGTACTGTCTTCTAGAGGATGGTGTGGAATTGTTTTCTGTGGCCCTGGAAGGTAGGACCAGAACCAATGGGTTGAAATTAAATCAAAAGAGTTTCCGGCTCAACATTAGGAAGAACTTCCTGACGGTTAGAGCGATTCCTCAGTGGAACAGGCTTCCTTGGGAGGTGGTGGGCTCTCCTTCCTTGGAGGTTTTTAAACAGAGGCTAGATGGCCATCTGACAGCAATGCTGATTCTGTGAACTTAGACAGCTCATGAGAAGGAGGGCGAGAAGGGTTGCATCAGTTCTTAATTCTTGTGGTCCTTTCTTACACTCCCAGGGAAATGCTGATTGCCACTTCGGGGTCAGACAGCAAGCCAGTTTGGATCCTGGAGGTTGGGTTGTTTTGTTTTTTGGCCATCTTCTATACATGGAGCAGGTGTCACTGGGGGTGTAGGGGGGAGGTATTTCTGAATTTCCTGCACTGTGCAGGGGATTGGACTAGATAACCCTGCTCACCACTTTGAGGTCAGACAGCAATTTTTCTCCAAGACACTTTGGTAAAGGATCCTGTTTTTTTTTTTTTTGGCAAGGTGAGCATGAAAAGTGAGCAGGTATCACTAGTGTGGGTGGCGGGGAGCTATTTGTGAGTTTCCTGCATTGTGCAGGGGGTTGGACTAGATGACCCTAGAGGTCCCTTCCAACTCTATGATTCTATGTTTCTATGACTCAGACTTCATTCTCTTGCTTCAGACCAACACAGCTGCCCACTTGAATTTAGCCAAACAAAACTTGTCAGCCCAGACTAGTGAGACAAGCCACTGGCTTTCCATCCCTACAGCAGAATGTAAAACAACAACATTTTATTTAGTTGATTTTTTTTTTTTAGCACATGTAAAAAATGATGGTTGAGGGGTGAGGAACTGGGATGGGGAAAGCAGCACGAAAACTTGTATGCTCAGAATGCATCTGACCAAACTGTAAACATTAGAAACAAGAGCAAGCCTTCCTCCCCCCGCCCCGCCCCCATTTTTCCAGGGTGAGACTCACAGTTTGCGAACAACTTGGTGTTCAAACAGAGGAATGATGAAGCAGCCCTGATGCAGATGAGCAGCTGTTCCTGAGGGAGCTTTTCCATAACACATGAATGCTGCCCAGTTCCTTGGGAGGTCTGTTGCATCACTGAATGGAAGGGATTACAGCCTCAGCCTGTATTCTGGATGGTGTGGGAATTACTGCCAACTTGTGCCAGTAAAGAGACATGTGAATGCTACATCATGGTAAGGACTCCCAGCATGCAAGTCAACTTCCCAGTGTGCCTCCCAGCATGCCATGCGCCAGATTCTATGGCAGGGTAGTAGCCAACTCCAGTTTGGAACTTCCTGGAGATTTGGGGTGGAGCCTGGGGAGGGAATGCAACAGGGCAAAATGCCAGAGAGTCCACCTTGCAAAGCAGCCATTTTCTGCAGGGGAATGGGTCTTTGTTATTTGGAGATCAGCTGTAATTCTGAAAGATCTCCAGGCCCCACCTAACATATGGCAACCCCACATCCAGGCCCAGATCTGCCACGGAAGCCGAAGCACCAGCAGGTGCATCCAGGAAGGTGGGAGATGCCTGATGCCCATCAGCCCCGCCCAGTCCATACAGCCTCTAGCCCAAGTCATGGCTGGAGCTGGACTTGCTAACTCTGGGTTATTATTATTATTCATTGCATTTGATGAATCACCCTCTCCCAGCTAGTTCCAGGCTCTGGGCGATGTACAGCATTAAAAAATACATACATATATAAAATCAGTTACATTAAAAAGATTACAAACCCTGATGGTGTCTTTAAAGTGCTCATTCAGTCATTATATCACATCAGGGGTGGGGGGATTGCCCCCAAGGGGGTGGAGAGAAAAAACGTTTGTGGGGTTGGAAAGTTTGTGGGGATTTGGTGGGGAAGCCTGAGAAAGGCAGAGTTTGGGAAAGAGTGGGACCTCAGCCAGGTAGAATGCCATAGAGTCCATCCTCCAAAGCAGCCATTTTCTCCAAGAGAACTGTTCTGTGTCACCTGGAGATCTGATGTAATTTCAGATCTTTAGGCCCCACCTGGAAGTTGGCAACCTCAGGCTTGCTCCAAAAATGTCTGTCTCAGTACAACTCTGGTCTCCCTCTTTGCCCCATTTTGGTTTCCAGCACTTTAATATTTTCTCAGGTATACGGTTAGGGTGGCCAGACCGTCCCGGTCTCCCGGGACATTCCCGGATCTGGCCCCCCAATCCCGGATCCCGGGCTGCCTATACCGGGACCATTAAAGGTCCCGGTTTAGGCAGCCCCGGAGCCGGTGGGCCGCGGGCGCGGGCGGGGAAGGCGGGGAGTGAGGGAGGGAGCGTCCCTGCGCCTGCGCAGGGCCCCTGCGCACGCGCAGGGACGCTCCCACCCTCACTCCCCGCCTTCCCCGCCCGCGCGCGGGGCCCGGCGGCAGTGGTGGAGGCCTCTCCGTGGCCTCCGCTGGTCGCTGGAAGCCCTCCAG
The DNA here is from genome assembly GCF_032191835.1 of Heteronotia binoei. Lineage (NCBI taxonomy): Eukaryota > Metazoa > Chordata > Lepidosauria > Squamata > Gekkonidae > Heteronotia > Heteronotia binoei. The sequence goes on along the minus strand of NC_083232.1, from coordinate 101,319,646 downwards.
GGACTCTGGAGGGCCTCCAGCGACCAGCGGAGGCCGCGGAGAGGCCGCGGGGCACCCGGCGCTGGTCCCGGAAGGCCTTCCAGAGCCTCTGGAAGGCCTTCGGGGACCAGCGCCGGCCAGCGAAGGCTTCCCCGCGGCTTCCGCTGGTCCCTGGAGGCCCTCCAGAGTCTCTGGAGGGCCTCCAGGGACCAGCGGAGGCCGCGGGGAAGCCGCGGGGCACCCGGCGCTGGTCCCGGAAGGCCTTCCAGAGGCTCTGGAAGGCCTTCCGGGACCAGCGCCGGCCAGCGAAGGCTTCCCCGCGGCCTCCGCTGGTCCGTGGAGGCCCTCCAGAGTCTCTGGAGGGCCTCCAGGGACCAGCGGAGGCCGCGGGGAAGCCGCGGGGCACCCGGCGCTGGTCCCGGAAGGCCTTCCAGAGCCTCTGGAAGGCCTTCGGGGACCAGCGCCGGCCAGCGAAGGCTTC